>NC_143016.1:68517229-68816614 GCF_055824585.1 Amblyomma mixtum
AAGGTCGTCGCGCGAGTCGAGTCGCGCTCTGTTTCGAGCTTCAATACTAGGGGGCTGTGAATCGTCACTGGTGTCATTGTTCTGTGATGTTTGAAAGCGCACTTCGTGCGATTTTCGCTGCAGTGTAACCGGGTGAAGAGCTACTTCCGGTTCTGCGAAAAGGGCAACGCCGGGTACTACCACGACGGCCACAAACTGAAATGCATGTCGACACGAGACGAGGAGCACTTCGTGTGCTACCATGGCCCCAACCGGTTCGCCACCGAGGAGATGTGCCTCAAGGCGTGCGTCACCGGCGGGAAGCTGGACGCGAGATGCCCTCACGGCCGGGACTTGGTTCCTTGTGAAAGCAGGCACATGAAAATCACGTGGTGGTTCTACAGCTTCGCCAGGTAAGCGTCAACAGCGTCGTTAATTTATAAATTTTTCTTATTAGACAAATCGATCGTGCTCCTATTTCGTTCAATTATGTTATCGCCATTTGTCTGCTTTGTTCATATTGCCACCTAGTCTTGCCAGGTGGCGCATATGGGCCCCCAGGCACCTTTCAAGCTGTCGTAGAACAGCTTTTACGCCTGGGGGCCTTCAACCTCGAGTTGAAAATAAATGAATTGAATTGAATTGAAGTAGGGCGACGACGACGAAGTAGGGCTCGCGCCGTGTGGAGTCTGTCGCTGTTGTTGCCCCAGCTTGCCTGGCCTTCCCTTTCGTGCCTGCTAATAAAGCCCCCCTTCGTCAGCAAGTACGTTACAGTCTGGTGGAGGTGCAACAGGCGTTCAGGGGTCCTACCGTCGAAACACCACCTCTGCCGGGAGACTACAGCCGCCCCACCTATGCCGAAGTTGCGAGACGCCCGGCTGCAGCTTCGCCACCGCCGATTCCAATAACGCCTCCTGCACCGCTGTCCCCAGTTCCACCAGTCCCGTATTTCGACGATCGCCGAGCGCACTTGCGGAAGGCCGATGTCTGGCGCACATCTGACAACCGGCCACTCTGTTTTCACTGCGGAGAACCAGGCCATCTCTACCGCAATTGCTCTTATCGACGCCTCGGTCTGCAGGGATTTCGAGCCGATTCGCCCATACCCCGGTTTGGCCACCGGCCTCCAGCCATTGAAGACTTCCTCGCGGAACAGCGACTTTCAGCCCGTGTGCCGCATCAGCCGCGCTCATCTTCTCCGAGACGCTCTTCCCCGAACCCGCACAGCTCCTCGCGAGCAGTACAGGGTCGCTCGCCGAGCCCTCACCGGGAAAACTGAGACCAGCGACCTTCGGGGGCGAGGTCGCTGGGAGTCGCTGCGCTGAAGACCTCCCGCCCCCGCCGCTACGCTCCGACCGTGAACAGATAGCACCGTCATCTGACCGAGACAGCTGCGTTTCCTTGGACATACCTGTTCTTCTCGACGGTCACAGAGTCAGTGCATTAGTGGACACCGGGGCCGACTATTCAATTATGAGTGATAAATTGGCGACTCTTCTAAAAAAAGTGCTTACGCCTTGTTCTGTAGTGCATCTCCGTACTGCCGGTGGTCATCTCGTTACTCCAAAGGGTATTTGCACGGCTCGCGTTCAGATTCAGGGATCTACGTTCGTCGTCAGTTGTGTAGTTCTGTGCAATTGCTCCCGCGATCTCATTATCGGCATTGACTTTCTGCGGGAGTATGGTGCTGTCATCGACCTCCGCCAACGAATCATCACCTTTTCGACCAGTAAAGCGACCCACCTCGCCGAAACTTGCCACCGCAGTGCCGCCTTTCGTGTTTCTGCAGACAGTGTCACGTTGCCGCCACGGAGCAGTGTTTTGGTTGAAGTCACTTGCAACGACTTGCATGACGCAGAAGCAGTCGCCGAGGCTAACCGTTCACTCCTGCTTACTCAAGGCATCTGCGCCGCTCGCAGTCTACTGACGCTTCGTGGTGGCCGGTCTGCGGTCCTGGTCACTAATTTTTCTAATGAGTACCGGCACCTTTTTGCAGGTACTGATATCGCTTCTGCCGAACCTGTTACCGATATTCCCGTTTGTTTTGCGTCCGCGGCAGCCGGCACTGACGAACCTTCCCTTGAAAACATCGACATAAACTGCCACCTGTCTCCGGAGCAACGCCTGGCTTTGGAACAGCTGCTGAAGGAATACAAGTCGTGCTTCGCTTCCTCCTCGAAGGTTCGTCAAACACCCATCACGCAGCACCGCATCATCACCTATGACGACGCTCGCCCTATACGTCAGCAGCCTTATCGTGTTTCTGCTAAAGAACGGGCGGTTATCCAAACTCAGGTTCAGGAAATGCTTGACGATGGCGTTGTTCAACCTTCCCAAAGCCCGTGGTCTTCACCTGTAGTCCTTGTTAAGAAGAAGGACGGCACTCTCCGGTTTTGTGTCGACTATCGCAAACTGAACAGTGTGACTAAAAAGGACATCTACCCGTTGCCGCACATTGACGACTCGCTGGATAGATTACGGCGCGCTAAGTACTTCTCATCCATTGACTTAAAGAGCGGCTATTCACTGCTATTGAAAGACTGCCGCCGTCGCACGTTTTCCCGTTCCGACCGACAAGAAAGCTGTCCAGCGCTTCCTGGTTCTCTGTGCGTATTATCGGCGCTTTATTGCGGACTTTTCCACGATTGCTGAGCCGTTGACGCGCCTCACCAGGAATACCACCTCCTTTGTCTGGACCACTGAGCAACAGACCGCTTTCTCTACGCTCCGCCAGCGCCTTCAAACACCTCCCGTGCTTGCGCACTTCGACGAAGATGCCGATACCGAGGTCCACACCGACGCCAGTAACATCGGTCTTGGCGCGGTCCTTGTTCAACACCAAGAGGGCCTTGAGAGGGTTATCGCCTATGCTAGCCGTACTCTCTCCCGCGCCGAGAGCAATTACTCCATGTCTGAAAAAGAATGTCTTGCGGTCGTGTGGGCCACCATGAAGTTTCGCCCTTATCTTTACGGCCGCCCATTCAAAGTGGTCACCGATCACCACTGCCTATGCTGGCTGGCAAATTTGCGAGACCCATCTGGACGCCTGGCACGCTGGAGCTTACGGCTCCAGGAATTTGACATTACTATTGTCTACAAGTCCGGTCGCAGACACGAAGACGCCGACACACTGTCGCGTGCACCAGTTGATGCTGCCGACGCAGCGCCCGATGACGACAGCGGCTTCCTTGGTACTCTCACCGCCTCCGACCTACTGACTCGGCAGAGGGCGGACTCGGACCTTCGCCCTCTCATTGACGCCCTTGAAGGTAGTGATACGGCTATACCTCACCACTTCTCTCGACGTCTTGGCTCCTTCTGTTTCCGACAAGGTCTCTTGTACAAGAAGAACTCGAGAGGCAACGATAGACCTTACCTTCTCGTCATTCCAGCCGACCTCCGGTCTGACGTTCTCTTCGCCTGCCACGATGAGCCCACGTCTGGCCACTTGGGCTTTTCACGTACGCTCGCCAGAGTGCGGAACATGTATTACTGGCCTGGACTTTCTGCTGATGTCAAACGATACGTTAAAAGCTGCCGAGAATGCCAGCGCCGGAAAACGCCACCACTTAAGCCGGCGGGTTTTCTCAAGCCCGTTACTGCCCCTCGCGCTCCGTTCGACCAGATCGGCATGGACCTCCTCGGCCCTTTCCCCTTGTCGCAGGGCGGCAATAAGCGGATCATAGTTGCTACCGACTATTTGACTCGCTACGCCGAGACCAAGGCGATCCCTCGTGGCACAGCTTCAGAAGTCGCAGAGTTTTTCATGCACAACATCGTCCTGCGACATGGAGCTCCTTCGCACGTAATTACAGACAGAGGGACGGCGTTTACAGCGCAACTAATCGACCACATCTTTCGGCTGAGCTGCACAACACACCGCAAGACCACGGCCTACCATCCGCAGAGGAATGGCTTGACCGAACGATTAAACAGGACCCTTGCGGACATGTTGTCCATGTACGTAGATGTCCAACACAAAACTTGGGATGAGGTCCTGCCGTATGTCACCTTTGCCTACAACACCGCCTTGCAGGAAACTACGCGCTTCTCCCCGTTTCGCCTTGTGTACGGACGCGAAGTCCAGAGCATGCTTGATGCCATGCTGCCGTGCCCAGAGGATGACCAACTCACCCCAGACGCCCAACAGTTTGCCCAACGTGCTGAAGAAGCCCGTCAGCTGGCCCGCGTGCACATCGGGCAACAGCAGAGCTCGGATGCGCGCCGTTACAACCTTCGCCACCGACAGGTTGACTACAAACCCGGTGACCAAGTCTGGGTGTGGACTCCTGTTCGTCGCCAAGGCTTGTGTGAGAAACTGCTCTCCCGCTATTTTGGTCCTTACAGAGTGGTACGGCGTGTGAGTGAGGTTAACTATGAAGTGGTTCCGGACGGTGCTGCGCAACCGCGACGCCGACAGCCCGACTCTGACATTGTGCACGTTGTGCGGCTTAAGCCGACGCAACCGTGCTGATGTTTTCGCGCACTTCAGTTGCGGCAGTTTGCTTGTTTTTTTTGTTTATTTTTTGTTTCACCCTTACGTCGACAGCGACAGCGCTCTTTTTTTTTCTTTCTTCATAAGGGGGGAATAATGCCACCTAGTCTTGCCAGGTGGCGCACACGAAGTAGGGCGACGACGACGAAGTAGGGCTCGCGCCGTGTGGAGTCTGTCGCTGTTGTTGCCCCAGCTTGCCTGGCCTTCCCTTTCGTGCCTGCTAATAAAGCCCCCCTTCGTCAGCAAGTACGTTACAATATGCAGCTATACCATGCGTGCATCCACCTGTATTCACTACAAGTGCGTTTCGTCGCTATGCATAAAACTGTACTTGCTAAGCTGACTTCTCAACACCCGAGCGAAACGCTAATAGCCATTGTCTTTGCCAGACCTGAGTAGATGAGATTCTAGAACGGCTGTGAAGTTAACTACTCACCGACAGACAGCTGAGTGGCCTATAAAATATAAACTAGCAAGTATCTCCATTAAACAACTTATATTCCTAATAGCCAATAAAAATAGCGCCCTCAGGCTTTCAGTAGCGATAAACACCTGCAATCTTTATGCCTACCAGAAAGAGAAAACCAATATTAACTGTATTTTTGCTAAGGCCAGCCCTAAAGATTACTGGAGCATTCAGGACGGAACTTTTTAATCTATTACACACATAGAAAAGAGCATGGGGGGCACTGAAAACAAACTGAATTTGGCTTCAATCGGTAAGGTACCCAGTGATAGGGACAAACTTTTTTTTTCTAAACTCAGCTTTGCGAACCTAGAAAAGGTAAAAAAAAATAGAATACAAGTATCCACACCCCGCCAGTTTTTGCGTGGACCTCAGAAACCGGGCTACGTCACTATGCACTTACATTCAGGAGGTGTGCACGGAGTTTAGTTTTTGACGCACCGAACTTCAATCTAGTGAAAGGAAATGAAAAAAAAAATTGAGGAAACGCTTAAGCGCCACATTAAGGGTATGACGCAACAGTTAATGGACCCCTTCAGCGGCCTTGGGTCCTTTTTGCGTATTACTTCGCAGACACGGACGCTCTCCTTTCTTTCACTATCACATACCTTTTAGTTTACCCATAGGAGTACAGCGCGATACCTTTAGAGATCCCTTACGCTCAGCCGCCGTGGTGGCTCAGTGGCTATGGTGCTCGGCTGCTGGCCCGAAAGACGCGGGTTCGATCCCGGCCGCGGCGGTTGAATTTCTTTGGAGGAGAAATTCGAGGCCCGTGTACTGTGCGATGTCAGTGCACGTCAAAGAACCCCAGGTGGTCGAAATTTCCGTAGCCCTCCACTAAGGCGTCTCTCATAGCCTTAGTCGCTTTGGGACGTTAAACCCCATAAACCAAACCAACCCTTACGCTCATGTGCTCCATATATGCGGAATTGGTCAATTTATGATTTACATTCCTAGATTTGCATTCCTCGTACCCCTCCTGGCGCCACCGCTATGCGATGGCAGCTGCTGCTACTGATGAGGGTTGTGAGACCCAGGTCGCTCTTGCCGAGCAAACTCTCGCGACCAATCATTAATTAAACTCCCACCTGCTAACAGGACCAATTTCCTCAATATACGATAGGTAGTTTGTCATACAGTCACAAGGTCACGTGACCTAGGTGGCAGGAGACCCACCTAATTTTCTCGATACGCCGATGACGCCGGGGTGGCCGCTGAACGGTACCCACAAAGCTACTACGTTAATTTATGACTAGTCGCGAGAGGTTGCTCGGGAGGAGCAATCTGGCTGTAAAAAGCCCCAGCTTCTCTGGGAATTTTTAGATCAAGCCGCCGCCGCCGCGAAGAAGCCGGGTTGTCCGCTGAACCGAGACCCTTCATGGCATCGCGTTAAAAAAAATCTCTGTTGTCTGCATGCCTTGCAAAAAAAGAACAGCGGCGACAGGCCAGGCGCTGCAATCTCTGCTGTATGCACTGCAGCACGCATATTACATATGAACATATCCGGATGCAATATAAGCCACGGCTGCAGCGCTTGGCGGATGCGAAATACGAGGCGTGTGCTGAAAGTAGGAATACTAAGTGCGTCAGCCAGTGAACTACAAAACTATTCGAGAGATGGAGGCACTGTAATATACTTTGAATCTTAAGCTACCTTGCACGTCTGGTTTACACTTCTTCACTTGCGCAAGACCGAGTAGCACGCTTTATAAATATCCGCGCCGATCCGAACTCCCTCCAAATGCGCAGTTTAATTCATGGTGTGATTTATCCATGCACGGAAGAAGCGGATCACCAGCAGCCATACTCAGCCTGACCCGTGCTTTTTATGATGGTGCTAAGAAATCGAGAGTGTGTGCTGAAGTGATGCCGTGATTTGCCGGAAGGCAAAGCTTATGATTTTAATGAAACAAAAAAAAAAGACTTGCGGAAGCCAGTTTCTGTCCGTGGTGACATTCGCAAAATGGGAGATGGAATTGGTGCGGATAACTGGGTGAAGATTAGGAATGATCATCGAGAATTCGGGACAGGCGTTTCTAATTCACCTGGCTGCCATAACGTGTGGCATGGGTTTAAACATTTACTCATGGCCTGCCGACATTATCTGTGAAGTAAGAAAAAGAGTGAATCGCATACTGGCGTCCCTTTGAAATCCCATAGCGGCTAGGCTTAGTGGCACTGCTGTGCACTGTCCTGATTTCTTAGCAATCATTTTACGAACTCGAACCTCACGTCTACAGGCGCAATAATGAACGCGCATATTGACAAACAGTGCAACATTCACGACAGTGTACTTAAAGCAGACGGCGTGGACTGCCAACAAGAGGCGTACAACTGCTTCATGAGAGCGCCTGGGTCCATACCGCGCATGCCACGTCATCTGCCTCCTGGCAAGATTCGATTGGAACATTATGAAGCATGTGCCGCATAGCCTGAACTAGGCGCCCAGTTATTCTCAGTCTTTTGTTACTCTGAAGGAGCATTTCGCTGAAAATTATTCGCCGATAGCAAGTTCACTTGGAGTCATGACATACATGGTAGGCGAGAGAATTCTATGACCACGGCATCTAAAAGCTGATCCCCAAGGTAAATGATTTTTAGATGAAGCAAAAAAATGTGTGCAAAAATGAAGAATTGTAAGATGATTACATCTGAGCAAAATTTCAGAGCTGATCTGGCCTTTGTATGTTTATTTTCCGAACACGCGTCGACCAAAGGATGCTGATGTGATGTGCGACGTCAGTGCACTTTGAATAACCCGAGGTGGTTCGTAATTAGTTGCAGAGCTCAGCACTGCGGCAGATGTTTCACCAGTCCGTAATCCATTCCTTACTTCAAGCCTTCGAAATTAGGAGGCCGAAATTATTCCAGTGCCCGTAATAGGGCACATAGTTCTTCTTTTTTGATCTTCTTTAAACCAAATTTCATTTTTTCACAGACGGCCGCGGCTACCGCGTTTGTATATAGGTGAAGTTGAAATGTGCCCGTGTTCTGTGGGATGTCAGTGCACTCCATCCAGCATTTTTTAGCGCTGAACTTAGCAAAAATATAGTCAATATCTTTTCTCTTGACTTGGCGTTAGTTTGCAGGTGATTGTCGCTACTGAATGGCTCAGTGGACTAGTTAGCTTAGATATTACTTCATCAGCAATATAAGTTGTGAGGCGGCGAAACTAGCAAGGTTGTCGAAATTATCGTTTTTTGTTTTTTCAGGAGAGGGAAGGGTGCAGTAACTACTACTTCTCGGTGGACACTTCAGCCGCGCCTTGAAGGAATGGATAAAGAATGAAGTGAAAGAAGAAAAAGGTGCCACAGTGAAGGGCTCCGGAATAATTTAGACCACCCTGGGATCTTTAACGTGCACCGACATCGCACAGCGCATGGCCGCCTTTTGCATTTTTCGCCCATCGAACCGAAATTATTCCAGAGCCTTCCACTACATCCCAACTTCCTCTTTCTTCTTTCACTGCCTGCTTCATACATTCTCTCACGGCACAGTTGAGGTGTCCACCGAGAAGTGAGGCAGTTACTGCGCAGCTTATTTTTTTGCACACCAAATTTTACGCACCCGCTGCTTGCTGCGCTCGCTCAGTGCTTAGAGGAGGAGGAGGAAGTAGAGGAAAACCTTATTCAGGGCCAACACGAAGGCTCTGTAGAAAAAGAGTGCTTCCTCCGCTAAGGCCTGCTGATCATCTGAGCCTGACAGCTGAGGATGAGGACGCTGGTTCAATCCAGGCAGCACCGGCCGTGTTCCGATAGAGGTGAAACGCTAACGTGCCCGTGTACTGCAGAGAAAACGCAGCGGAGAAAAATCTTGGTGGATATTTAAACACCGCCTTAAGAGTATGATGCTTCCGGTGGTCGAAATTCTTCCAGAGCCCTCCGCTATGACTCCTCTGTCTTCGTTCGTTCAATATCTACTACATCCCTTCACTAAGGGCGTGGTTGAGGTGCCCGCCACTTGTTGAGGGGCCCGCCACTTCCCCGCAAACCGATTTTCATTTCTTTTAATGCGATAGCGCGAAGGGTCCCGTTCAGCGGAGAGGCCGACGGCGGTGTTGACGACCCGAGAAAACCAGGTTGCAGTGAAATTAATTCTTATAAATTTTATGCGATTATCTGCCCATGGTGGAACGGCGCATGAGCTTTGCGGGAGGACGGGAAGAGAAACCAGCGCCCCACAAGCCCCGCCCATGACTTTGCTTAAACAGCCACCTGTCAAGACAGTGGCGCATTGCTTAAGCTCTGCACTCCTGTGCTAGTAGTTGTATGAAGACTGGCCGCGATCTTTGAATGCAAGGTAAAGAATTAATTTTTTTCATCACTGTAATGTCTATAAGAGGTCCGGCAAAGAGGTCCCGCAGGAGCACTCCATTGATGTAGTAGAACCCTGGGCCACTGAGGGGCTCTATAACGCTATCGCATTATACTCTTAAGACAACGGTTAGCCCCCCCCCCCCCCCCCCCCCCCCCCCCTTGCCTCCAGGTTATTTCTCCGCTAGGTTTCCTCTCCCGTAACGGCCACCACCGAAAAAAACATTCCATTTCAAATACTTTTTTCCCAGCATTAAAAGAATTTTTTTCCTACACGAGAAACGTGAGCATAGCCAGGCAGAGCTGCAGATTTGAAATTGTTGAAGAAGTGACATTGAATGAAGTTTTATTTAATGTCGCCTCAAAACAATGTTTACGAAGGCTCGCGTATACATATTCGGTGTACAAATTACATTTGCCTTGAAATGACCCTGCGCTCTCGGCTTTCCAGTCGAGCCTGCGAGGAGTGGTCGTACCAGGACGGCAAATGCCCCGACATCAAGTACGGCGTGAAATATTTCTCGACCTATGGTGAATGCGAGCAAAACTGCGCTCGAGGTGGTTATGGGAAACCGACCGGCTGCTATGCCCCATCATCCGGCGTCCCCTGCCCCGTCGATGCTATGGTCGAACCGTACTTCGCTTTCAACTACACAGGCGGCATTTGGCGGTGCCACAAGGCTGACATCGATACGATCAAACAACATCGGTGCATCGAAGAAAAGCGAAGGTGAGCTCGAGCAGAGACCGCTGACTACGATTTGCTTGACTTACTCTTTTCTTAGTACGGTAGCCCTAAAGCTTCCACTAAGCCTAAAAATTCAGGGGGCACTTTGGCTCTCTAAAGTGCTGCAAGGCGAAAGCGTTTCCTGGCGAACGGTTTGTTTTTATTTACTTTTTTATTTTTCAAATTCTGCTTTTTATTTAAACTTTATTGTTTTTATTTTTATTTTCAGATCTTAATTTTATTTTGTTTTTACTTTTGTTTACTTTTTTATTGTTATTTTTATTTCCTTTTTCTTGACTTTACTCCTTTTATTTTATGAAGCCCATACATTCACTAGATGCGCCTTTATTCATGCTGGAACCTTGAGCCTTTTAAGCAGTGACGCCGAAAGGCGGACGAATCTCCCGACGCGTCTGTCGACACGGCTGCCGAAGCGTCTGTCGACACGGCTGCCGAAGCGTCTGTCGACACGGCTGCCGACGCGTCTGTCGACACTTCTGCCGACGCGTCTGTCGACACTTCTGCCGACGCGTCTGTCGACACGGCTGCCGACGCGTCTGTCGACACTCCTGCCGACGCGTCTGTCGACACTCATGCCGACGCGTCTGTCGAGACGGCTGCCGACGCGTCTGCCGACACGGCTGCCGACGCGTCTGCTAACGACAGTATAAGGCATTAAAGGTTTTCGCCTTAAAACCCGTAGTCTGTCAGTTTGTGCGACCCCTCTATGTGCCCACCGGGCTGTAGATGGCAGGTGAGCCGAACATGTCACGTGATCGTATCGTTTCTTCACAATCTGCATACCTGATTGTAAGCAAACTTGCTTGTGGCAGTGCAATTCATGACTGGTCGCGAGAAGTTGCTCGGAAAGAGCAACTTGGGTCGCACAAGACCCACCCTTGGTGGCAACTGTCATCGCAGGGGAGTGGCGCATCGCTTAACCGCGGCACTACTATGCCGGGAGGTGTATTCGCCAACTGCAGCCTGTACAGCCACAAGGCTTGAAACCACGGTGAATTGATCACGGTGACTGAAGATTGTCACAACGGCTTACCTAAAAGGGATAATAAATCCTCTTAAATGGCGTTATATGCCACTAAGCATCACGATTCGCGACCTAAAAGGTAAAAAATAGAAAAAAAATGAAATAAAAAAAACAATAAAATTACAATACAGAGAGCGGAGTCGAACGGCCGACCTTCAATACGCAAGACGTGCCTCTAATCCACTGCGCCAAAGCGGCGATGTCAAGCCGTCGTTCTGAATGAATATTTATAACCAGCCTTATTGTGGCTGCTACCTGCCGGTGGGCGGCGCTGTCATCGCTGGCTGTACCGGCTGCATTTGGCGAACACGCTGCCGGGAGTGGCAAGAGTACTCCCAGTGAATTTAGAGAACCTTGAAAACCGAGGCTCGAACTGAAACTGAAGCCGAAATGCTTTCGCACCTAATTCGCGTTTGACGTAACCAACTTAAATTTAAATGCATTTTTTTTGTACGACTTCTGACCTATCTAAGTGAAAAGCCGCGTTTCAGAGTTGTGCGTCCTATGACAGTGTGACATAACGAAAACAGAGAAAAAAAAGGGCACGATGACATAATAAATGCGTCAGAAAAATATACTGTAAAATATGGGCCTGTAAAAATGGAGAGTTAATGAATAGTAACAAAGCGTGAAAGTAAAACGTGGTGGTCTAGCTTGGAGGAAAAGTTAGCTCATGGTGCACGGCTTGTAGGCCGTCGGCACTACATCGCAATCGTCTGCAGCAGCACTTTCCCATGATAGGCCAGGCTGCACCTAGATTTCACAAAACTTCCCGTAATACATTCATGACGCTTGCAAACGCGAACAGCATGCATGTACAGTCGTGCACAAAAGTGGGGAGACTACGCGAGTGGCGACAATCGCGATTTTTTTTTCTATAATGGCGTGCCCGGCAGACTTACGCAGGCAGACAGACTAATATATTTTATCAGTCTTCTTATGCATGTCTTAAAAACAGGCGCTGCGCCATGAGAAAGCGCTGGCACATAGCTTTCTCTTTTCGTGTGGTCTTTCCACTTTTGCGCAGGGCTGTACGTATTAAGAAGCGAAGCCCCACCCTTCTGCTGAGAAAAGCCGGGGTAGATTGGTATCGAATATAGACGTATGAGCGCAAAACGTTCCTTCCGGTATTACCAGCACTCGTGGCACTCTGTACTAATATCTATGACTGCTGGTATCATTCCTCATCTCAGACAAGAATGCTGCTCGAGAACTGGATCAAACACCCATTCGCAGGCCACACAGGTAGTTTTGAGTCCGTGAGATGGAAAGGATATTTTGGATAATACGACGGTTCATGGATTCCTCCTCGTCCAATACTTGACGCCAAAGGGAGTTGGACTGTGTTTATAAAAGGCAATGGCAGAAAGGCTATGGCAAAGAGGCTTTCGCTATGGCAGAATGACTAAGTCCTAGTTTGACCTTGCTAGGATCTGAAGGTCACAGCGACGTACAGTGGTGGGCAGCCTTGTCTAGAGCGCTCGGGCGGTGCACTTCCTTGGAAACAAATCCAGATTTTGTGGCAGCCTCTAGGGTCCAGCTGCAACGCTTGCACGGAAGTAGCGCCAGTTAGCCTCGTAAACAAAACAGGCACGAAAACTTTGCCCTGTAATGAGGGGCTGCTCTCTAATTTCGGTTTTTGTTACCAAGTGCGCACTGCTCAAACGCTCTAGACAAGGCTGCTCACCACTGTACCGACGCTAAATCAGAAGTTGTACCTCGTGTACTAGAACTTTCGCTCTAAAACACGTTAAATGGTAGCCTGTTCTTTTTTTTTTTTGATCCAGTCTTGCTGCGCTCACCCACTACCCAGCGCTGAAGCCATTTCAACATAATAAGCTCCTCATAGCGCATCGTCAGGTCGGCTTGTATTTCTCGACCTACTTAATTCGGAGCGGTTGAAGTAGTTGAGAAAGCAGCTCCAGCAACAAAGAAGCAACCCGTATTCGCTACTAGGTGTTAACAGCCTCAGCAACGGCAGGAAATCATTACTGCATCGATGGTAACGCAAAACTGTTCGTAGGTGGAAAAAAAATTGTTGAATATGAAGTGTTTGCGATTCTGGACCGGCATGTTCTCATTGCTGGTGATGAGCCTTGGCTTTCGTAGAACGGTGGGGTCTGGCAGAGCAAGATGCACTTCAGTATTCAGTCATACTGCAAGCTAAAAATTTTGGGCCCAAGCAGGAGGGGCAGTCCATAAGAATGCAGATACAAAAGCTATTATGCGAAAAACAAAGCCCCACAAAGCACTGAAAGAACACATCCGGCTTACACTACAATTCACTAAAATGACTTTGAAACGTATCTAAAAAGCATCAGTTTAAAAAGCGTCAATGGGGAGAGAACGCAAATCTCAAACTGTGCGCGGGAAGGATCTGCATTACTGCGTGTTTGAATTGCAAAAATGAGTCCTAATGTGTATAGATGAGTATGTCGAGTCCTTCTGGAACTAACATGCCTTTATGCAAATGGCTAGCTGGGTATTAATTTTGCCTGAAAGAATGTTGCCGAGTAACGGAAGACGGTTGATTTTCCCTTTTTTTTCGCTTTTAATGCTTGGATATCATAGTTTTTGCAGGAACATGACTACTCGCTGTAATTGCGGAGCGGTGCCAGGAAGCAATTGTGGCAAGCGGATTCCGCGCCCAAAAACCGGAACCAGTTCCGCGAGGCAGCCTCTCTGCCTCCCATGCTCATATCTCGCTATTCGAGCAGGATTCAGTTGCCTGGGGAGGATTAAGGACACCGCTCCAAATTGACCAGTGGAATCCGTCGCAAGTTTGTGCACATGCATTTGAAACACTGAAAAATTTGACGCTAGGGCACGGGCGCTTTATATTTCGTTATATTTAATTCGTCCCACCACAATAAAACTTGTATAAAATGCATACACAAAACAGCCAAACAAAAGTTTGAAACTAATGTCTCCCCATGGTGTTGATTAAGGTTCTTACACGTTAACCCATCGACAGTTTGTATGTCACTCTGCACCCCAGATGCCTGACATATTCTGTTAAATAGGGCCAGGCCCCGAGTTCGAACCCCATAGCAGTAGCAGCTCCTTTAAAATGTGAAATGCGAAAACGACCTTGTACCATGATTTCAGTGTTCATTTAAGTGGGGAAAGAAAAGGGGGGGGGGGGTGGTATAGAGAGGGGGTAGTTCTTCAGTGGCCGGGACTTGCTCAGAGTAATCCACTACTGCAAACCTGGTGCCCGTGGCAAAGATCTTGGCGGCATAATGGATTGTTTTTGTCGGATACTCTCAAAACAGTACCCAGCCTGAAATATCAACGTCGCAAAGTTTATTCCTGCTCGCGAGTTATTTTCTGTTGATTTTTCGCAACGCAAGCACTTTGTTAAGAAAAAGTGACCGAAACGCAGGTTCAACTCCGAAGCAGAGTGCATCGCCATTTGCGGGGAAGGAAAGCCTCCAGGAGATCAAACAACCACAACGACCACGCCGAGACCACCGCCCCCGCGGGAGAAGGTAAATATATCTCTGAGCGCTCTAGAATTTCCGTACTATTGCACCACAGTCGCCAGAGACGGAAACAGAGCTGCAAGTGAGCACATATGCTTTTTATTTACGATGACGTAATTAGTGCGCTGCTCTTCACTCACGCTTTTAGTCAGAACTAAGTGGCGATATCTATCGGTATGCTCATTTGTTTCCCCGCCTCTCACATATCCTGTATTTCGTTGAACCATGCTTCCTATACAGCTTCTTTGTTTAGTCATTGGCTCACATGAGCTAAAATAACCGCTCGAAAGGAAGGCTTTTTCCGCACATCATATGTTGTGCTTTCGATACTGTCTGTCTTCTCGCGCACGATGTAGTTCAAAAGAACCTTAGTCGACCCTGTTAACTGACTTTTAAAAAGTGACAGGCCTGAAAACGAATGCGCAGTGAGTTTGAGCGCTTACTATTTCCTCAGTTTGTGGAGTGAATGGGGCGAAGTGTGGTTTCGTGCTCCAAATTTTCGCAGTTCAGGGTATAAGTGCTTCGCAGCATGTTGGGCAAAAGTGTCGTTGAATCGTAGACGAACTATGGACTACAATGCGTTATGTTTAAATATATCGGCCACCTTCTGTAGCCCTTTTCAGACCGCTGGCGTAGCCGTAGACTGGAGGTCATCTATTACTGCATGTCGCAGACCTTGGGAGCAGAAGGCAATTGTAGATTATTGTGCAGTAACCAGGACGCTTCGATTATAAATCGATAATGATGGCTGTCAGTGAGTGACGTAACTTAATGTTGTGGACTAAGTGTGCCTCCTTTTTCAGCAGGAGTAGCTAAGGTCACAAAATCCTTCGGTTGCAGCAAAGTGCTTCGCTGAAGCTGCACTTAGCGGCTTTTCTGAAAATATGGGCATGTACATTCGTTTCGTTCCGACTCTTTTTGCGCTTCAGGAAGAATATTCTACACTCCTTTCTTGAGAGCAACCACACCCCTCGTTCCGCGTTAACACTGCTGAAACGTATAAATTTTGAAGTCCTCTTAAATAAACGTGCTGCGAACCCTGAATTCTAAAACACCCCGTCCAATTCTTGTACAGTAAAAGTCGATACTGTTACTCTCCCCGGCTATTTTGGTGCTCGTTTGGCAGCAAAGGAGATATTTCATATTCAGCAAATTGAATTTAAAATAAAACATTCATTTTGACGCCACAAAATTCAAAAGCGTGATGTCCAAGCCTTAAAGGGCTCCTTTACCATCGTGTGAAAGAATGGTGATATAACTTCGCCTCAGGGTGCAGAATTATGGGGGGCCTTTCTATCGGCACTACGGCTCCGCGTAAGCAACGTCACTGCTCGCTAACCGCAGGTGGGTTTGTGCTTGAAAGGAACAAAAAGAGGGACTGCAAAGTGTGATCGCTCAGATGCTGCTTATTAAACTTGCAAATACAGAGAACTGGCCAGCTGTCTACAAAAAATCAACGACGCATTTCTCGGAAATGAAAGGCGACGTTAGAAGCGCTCCGACTTAACGGGTGGTGCAGAGGCGCGACTTCGGCAGTATCGGCGGCGAACGTTTGCACGCGCTGAGAACGGCGGCCGGGTCTTCCCGCTTCCGCCGCATCTTTGGGGCATAGCCATCCCCAGGCATTTGTCGGGGGAGGTGACAACAGCAAAAGTTTGCTGCGCTTGCTTCTAATGCCTTCCTTACAAAATTTTCTTACAGTCTATAGACTGTCCATAGACTTCTGTCGATGAAGTAAATAGACTCTCTATAGACAAATCCCGAAGAATAGTCTATAGGCAATAAAAATGCTATGATGACAATCTATGAAGTAGATATACTCTCTATAGACAAACCACGAATAATAGTCTATAGGCAATACAAATGCTATAGTCTATAGACTATCTATATATTTATCGCCATACACTTTTTGTAGACTTTTGTAGTCTATGGACTATCAACAGACAAAAAGAAATATCGATAGGAAGGCAATAGAGTCTCTAAGAAGTCTATAGACTATCTATAGACCATTTTTATAAGAGCTGGAACCAATAGTCCAGCGTCAGGGCGCAGGATCTTCACTCCTTCTGCTTACGCCATGAGGGAGTTTTCCTCTTCGCCCAGCCGGCGCTGTTCCTAGCATGCTGGTATGATGGTCGGCCGCCTCGAGGCGAAAGGGGAAACAGGTTTTCCACAGGAATAGCCGGTTAAAACTATCCACACGGCACCGCAGTTTGCCCCCTGAAGAGGCCGGTGACGGCGACACCTATATTTAATATTTTGGCTTTGTCTAGCTTACGAAACATACATTTTTAGTTAAAAAGCCTTATTGCTACTAAAACGTGGTGATAGGTCGACACAGACTACCACCAATTGCTCCTCAGTGCAGATTTAAAATCGAGCGGTATCACCTTGCTTATCAAGCAGTGAAACTATATAGTTACGACACTGCATCGCGCGCTTGAAAACGGCCCCTTTGCGCGACTTTCACCGCAGTGTCACCGGGTGAAGAGCTACTTCAAGTTCTGCGAAAAGAGCAATGTCGGCTACTACTACGACGGCCACCAACATAAGTGCTACTCGACCCGGGACAAGGAGCACTACGTGTGCTACACTGGACCCAACCGGTTCCGCACCGAGCAAGACTGCCGCAGAGCGTGCGTGACGCCTTCCGACAAGAACAAGGGCCAAATGTGCGACGATGAGCGCCACTTGGTTCCCTGCGAAAGCTCTCACCTGACCGTCACATGGTGGTTCTACAACTCCACGCTGTAAGCTGGAAAAAGGATTTCGATTTTTTTGTTCTCGCAATATCAGAAAGTCGGAGAGAGGCTGTGCTCTGATTTACGTGCTCACGTTAACGCTGCTCACTGTTGATTTGACGTTGCCGCGTTTTAAATTTATGTGCTTCGCACAAAATTTTCTCTTCAAGTGCTGGACCTAGATTTATTTGCTTGGCGTGTCTCGTCTGCATGGTTCAAACTGATTTTGTTAGTAGGACAAATAAGCTTCAGGAGTAACTCTAAACAATAAAATGCTCAGTAAGCCTGCACGCGTGGAATGCTGAAACAGGTAATATAGTGGATATTCAGTGTATGATTAATGGTTTGTTGATAGAAATGTAAGTTGCTCCTTATCACCGCAGACATGGCTTGTAACTACGAGTCATACACAAGTAAAATAATACTACCCGCTCTGTTGACAGCGGGAACAGCCGAGTGGCTTAATGCTTCTCATAAAAACAAAACAAACTCTTTTTTGGACAACGTCATGGATAGAGGTCAGTGGCATCTAAGGAAAGCTCTATAGCGCCAGTAAGTCTGTAAACTTTGAGAGCGTGCTTTCACCGTGATAGCTTTAGAAAGGAAATAGGAATTCGATGCGCTTTAACATGGCTGCCCGCGCTTCTCTACTTTCCAGGCAAACGTGCAAGGAGTGGCCATACGAGGACGGCAAGTGCCCCGCTCTCAGGGTCGGAGTAAAATATTTCGGGTCCCGGGACGAATGTTCGCAGAACTGCGCCGGGAGGGGTTCTGCAAAACCAGACGGATGTCATGCCCCGTCGTACGGCGTAACCTGCCCCGCTACAGTTATGGCGAATCCCTACTTCGCATTCAACTCCACAGGCGGCATCTGGCGGTGCTACATGGCCGACATCAACACGATCAGGGATCACCGGTGCCTAGAAGAGAAGCGACGGTGAGCTCGCGCAGAGATTACGCAGAGCACTGTGCGTGGCCCAAAAATGTATTTTTCTTTAACTGCAATGAGTGTGACTACACAAAGCGCCGTCTAGCTGCTGAAGTTCCAAGATGTCTTAAAATTATCACGCGTCTTGAAACAAACCATGCCAAATTTTCTAGAGATGGCCCCATTTCTTCTGAACAATGACCACATGCGATAGAGGCGCGCGATTAAAACTGCGACTTCAACTCTAAGCCCTTCTTGTTTGATTCCTTCCGTTCCTCTTTCAGTATCTCTCATTAACACACTCCGCCACTGATTGGCGGTCGATCACTTTATAGTTACTCGCTTATCACTTATGTTTCGAGCAGCCACAGAGGCTCAGTGGTTACGGCGCTCGGCTGCTGACCCGAAAGGCGCGGGTTCGATCCCGACCGAAGTGGTCGAATTTCGATGGAGGCGAAATTCTAGGCGCTTGTGTACTGTGCGATGTCAGTGCACGAAGAACCTCAGCAGGTCGAAATTTCCAGAGGCCTTCACTACTGCGTTCCTCATAGCTTGAGTCGCTTTGAGACTTTAAACCCTCATAAACCGCAATAAAACGTTAATCTCGCTGGGAAGCATATAAACACCCAGAGCAACGTTTACGCAATACATATAGAAGTTTTATTGAATTCAGCGTCTGAAAGCAACCCAGGCTACGAGGGACGTCCTAGTGGAAGGCTGTAAATAATTTAGACGACCCGGGGTTCCTTATCATGCACTGACATCGCACATTACACGCGCCTTTAGTATTTTGCCTCCATCGAAATAAGACTCTCGCAACCGGGATTGAACCCGCGTCTTCATCATCTAGAAGTACGCCACAAATAAACAGTGGCTGCATTACCAGCGAAAAGCCGAGAATATGTCCACTAAATTCACTTAGAATTAACATTATACAAGGCAAAGCGTCCACTGTGCGGCAGATGTGCTTAGCACGCCGGTATAATTGACAACCACGCAAAATGGATTGTGCTGCGGCTGTTTACGCAACGAAAAGGTGCTGGTAGCGCCCTCTATTGAATGATTTCAACCCCCTTTCCAGAACCGCAGGCAAATACTAGGTGCCTGCTCCTTGGCCACTTCGCCCTAATACGTTATATTGGATATTTTGAATGTCTACTATGAAAAATATATCCAGGGTTATTAAGCATTAACTTTGCACCCAGCAAATCCGTTTCCGCGTTCTCAGCACCCGACCTTTTGCGACGTCAAACCGCCGTTGTTAAAGGAACGCCGACGGAACGCAGGTTCGACACCGAAGAAGACTGCAGGGTTACCTGCGACCGTGGGTATACTCCAGTACCGACCATGAAAACAGCCTCACCGACTCCAGTACCGACCATGAAAACAGACCGACCGGACGTAATAAGAGAGGTGGTAAGCACAAACGGACACTGCAAAGATTATTTCGCGCGAACTTTCGCTGAAGCGAAAAGCTTCACTACCCGCACCACAGACGCGCTTCGCGTGAGCCGTCGGAGCCAAGATTTGCCGCAGCTGCGCATGAGCGAAACCGAGTGAGGTCACACGCGGCACAAATAAAAAAATAAATTAAAGAGAAACAGTGCGCCAGGAAACACACATATCTATAATCCCGAACCGCGCCGTAAGGGCCTTAAGGAAAATTAAATGAAATGAAAATTGGTTTTAAGGAAAGCAAATGCCTGTCTCTTATATCTTGCTGTACACCCAAAAGGAATGGACACCACAGTACGTCTCTAAAGGAACCTTCTAAGACAGCACCGTATTCACTACACGTGCGTCTCCTCCTCCGCCTCCGTAAAGGCAGTGTGTGGACTGCCGAACGCCTGAAGGAAGGAAGGAAGGAAAAACTTTATTTTACTCTAGTCCTTTTTCCTGCGGTTTGGGAGCATCTTCAGAGACGTTTTCTCCTTGATTTTACCCCCAGGAGTCTTCTCTGTCGAAGTCGTCCGCCTCTAATCAGTGGTCGGTTGCCCTCAGTCCAGGGCTCCGCTGGCCACTGCCGCCCGTTGAGCTCGCTGTACCAGACCTTCTTGGTCTTCACAGCGGTCGCTGGACAGCAGAGTCTCCCACTGCTCCGCACCCGAACGCCTGAACACTTATCGTGGTGCTCCCAGCCATGACGTCATACCAAGCATAACTGCAGCTTTTCGCTTGTATATCCAGGCTTAACCAGTGCTAAGCCACTGCCTATTTTTTTTTGAAGCGCCAAGCTTCACTAGGCTAGTCAACACCGAGGCTAGCGTGGGCCCCGACGTCAGAAAAAGCCACAGGTGCGCATGCGCGAACTGCGTGACGTCACGGTGGACACCCGAACCGCGCCGTAAGGGAAGGAAAATGAAAAGAAAATTGGTTTTAAGGAAAGGAAACGACGCCTGTCTCTCTCTCTCTCATATCTCCATGGATACCTTGAACACCGCCCTAAGGACCTTAAGGAAAATGTAATGAAATGAAAATTGCTTTTAAGGGAAGGAAACCCCTGTGTCTCATATCTTGGTGTACACCCGAAAGGAGTGACATCAGACGCTGCACAAATCAAAAAATAAAGAAAAGACAAGCAGTGCGTGAGGAACCTCTCACATCTCCGTGGATACCCGAACCGCGCCGTAAGGGCATTAAGGAAAAATAAATGAAATGAAAATTGGTTTTAAGGAAAGGAAATGACTGTCTCTCATATCTTGGTGCACACGGAAAAGAAATGGACACCGCACTACGTCTCTAAAGCAAGCTTCTAAGACAACACTGTATTCACTACACGCGCGGCTCCTCCTCCGCCTTCCCGCAGCTTTTCGCTTCGAGATATCCAGGCTTGACCTTAGCTAAGCCACAGTCAAATTTTTTTTTTATTGCGAAAGGAATACTAGTTGCACTTTCAGCCCATCGCGTAGCGAGGCTGGTAGCTACCATATTAGCATATTGGATTGGACTGAATTAGATTACATTGGTTTAGATTGGATTGAATTGGATTGGATTGTATAACCGATGCATCACCACAAGTCTAACCACAAGCACCACCACCAGCTACACTACCAGCTGAACCATGGCGTAGCTACGGATATTGCTTTCGCAATTGCCGGGCTTAACCAAGCTAAGCCATAGCCATTTTTTATTTTTTACAGCAACCACACCTCTCGTTCAACATTTTTCGTTTACAAAACTGCTGAAATGTATAAATTTTGAAGTCCTCTTCAATAAACGTGCCGCGAACCTTGCATTCAAAAACATCCCGTCCAACTGTTGTCCACTAAAAATCGATACTATAACTCTATCCGGCTATTTGGGTGTTCGTTTGGCAGAAAAGGAGATATTTAATATTGAGCAATTTGAATTAAAAAAAAAATTGCCAGTGGTTTAGCTCACGTTAAACCGGGTAAATTGCGTTAGCAGTGGCAACTTCAGGAATACGCTGTTTTTCGAGTCTTCGCGCGCGTTCTTCTGGCGATTCTTCGGCGTGTTGCCTTCGCCTGGTAGCACTGCGGCGTTCCTGAGGAGTCAGGTGTTGAGATTCTTCGATGACCAATGACGTGGAACCACCCTGCGAGGCATAACGTTGTCACCGAGCTGCATCCTTAACATGACGCTTTGAAAGACGTGGCAGTGCTACAGCAGTGGATGCAGGTGGGGTCTGAGATCGAGGTAGATGTGGGCGCAAATGTACGTGTTCGGGTAAGAATGGGTTTGAAGTCTTCTCCAAGCCACCTCTTGGTGTTTGGAGACTGAATTGTGTGGTGGAGGATAGATTCTTCTAGAGAGTTTGCAGAATTGGGTAATGTCGTGGTACGAAATCACTGCCTCCATCTCAGATTCCCCTGAACGAGAGCCCACCGCTCGGCCGACAAAAGCTCGAGCGTGTTGGTGGGCTGCTTCGTTCCCTGGGTTCTCTGAATGGGCAGGAGTCCATACAAGTTCTATTCCTCGTTGTAGTGTAATATTTGTGAGGATGTTTCTAGCAGTTAGGGATATTATACCGCGGGAGAAGTTGCGTATGGCAGTCTTGCAATCACTGAGAGTGACGTCAGCGTGAGTATTTGCTATGGCCAAGGCTATGGCCGCTTCTCCTGCTTGATCCGCGAACCTCGCCGTAACGGGAAAGGAGGAAGATGGGAGTGAATGAAGACACCGTATCCACTAGACGCGCCTTTGTTCATTCCAAACCATCGAGCTGGCATGGCGGAGTGGTTAGCGTGCTCGTCTCGCACTCCGGAGACCCTGGTTAGATTTATTTATTTATTTATTTGTGGTGTCTGAATAGAAATTAAATTGCCTAAGCATTATTACTGAATTAGTCATTAATTATTATGCATAACAGGTACATTAATTCAACAATACTCATGACATCCGTAGAACAACTGGCTTGTTTAAGAGTCACTTGACGTTCGTACACAAGCTGCACAGCAGCGTTTCGCACTGCGCGCCAATGCTGCTAACGCCGGCTTCGAAGGCCAGAAGTGGCGGACCTCCTAGTATCGCCAACTTTCGTAGTCAGAGCAAACTGCTGTCGCCACTGCCGCGCGGCGCGCCGGCGGCGCTGCCATCTAGCGGAGCGCGACTGAAGCAACGGCGCGCCACCTGCTCGGCGAAGCGGCTGTTCAAAGTCATCCGTCACTACCCACATGGGCTACGCGACGAGGCGAAAGCTAGAGTAGTATTGCTAACGCAATAATAAAACATTTATTTTGACGGCACAAGATCCAAACGCATGACGTCAAAGCCTTAAAGGACTCCTTTACCGTCGTGTGAAAAAACGGTGATGTAACTTCGCCTCAGGGTGTAAAATTATGGGGGGGGCCTTTCGCCCCGCACTATGGCTCCGCGCAAGCAGCGACTTTGCTCGCCAACCGCAGTGGGGTTCGTGCTTGAAGAGAACAAAATGAGGGACTAGAAAGTGTGATCGCTCATATGCTGTTTATTAAACTTGCAAATACAAAGCACATGCCAGCCAGCTATCTAGGAAACATCAGCGACGCATTTCTCGGAAATGAAAGGCGACATTAGAAGGGCTTCCGTCTTAACGGGTGGTGCAGTGGCACGACTTCGGCAGTATCGGCGGCGAACGTTCGCACGCGCTGAGAACGGCGGCCGGGTCTTCCCGCGAGCGCGGCATCTTTGGGGCAGAGCCATCCCCAGGCATTTGTCGGGGAAGGTGACAATAGCCCACGTTTGCTCCGCTTGCTTCTGCTGCCTGGAACCAAAACTCCAGCGGCAGGGAGCGAGATCTTCACTCCTTCCGCTTCCCCCACGAGGCAGCTTTCCTCTTCGCCCAGCCGGCGCTGTGACTAGCATGATGCTGGTGAAGGTCGGCCGCCTCGAGGTGGAGGGGGAAACAGGCTTTAAGGCGAAAGCCTTTAATGCCTCATACTGTTGTGTCCAAGATGTGTTACCAAATGTGTCGGCGTTTCGGATGCATGCCTAATATGGGCATATGCCAATCAATAGCCATTCAATACTTAATCAGGTGCAATCGAAAGACATCAGAACACGATATAAAGAAATTTCATGATTATATTATTGTACTTAATGACTAACTGACTAATTGGTAATTAGTAGTAGTTAAAAAGTGGCATGTGAGACAGTGCAATCCGCTTCCACCTTAACTAGCACTTATGAATCAGTGTACTAGTTAAGGTCACTTTAAGTATCACTAACCATACATTAACTAGCATCAAGAAATATGCAAGCCATGCTTAACTATCGTTAATGCTCAGACGTTTCTAGACGTTTTATAAACAGTGAGTCGAACAATCTAGAGAGTTCCGTCACTTGACAGGTGAGCGACAGGACATGATGGATGCCATTAGAACAATGGTAAAGAGCAATTAGCCTAACTAACCTTTCTAGCGAGACCACACAAATAAATAAAACAGAGTAGAAAATTGGTGGTTAGGGAATCGAACCAGGGTCTGCGGAGTACGAGACTAGCACGCTAACCACTCCGCAATGCCAGCTCAATGGTTTGGATAAACAAAGGCGCTGCTAATAGGCGTCCTCGTTCACTCCCATTTTGCTCCCTTCCCTTATGGCGAGGTTCAGGTGTCCACCGAGATATGCGAGAGAGATACATTTCCTTTCCTGAAAAACCAATTTACCGTCGAGCAAGGCGTAGAGCCGAAAAGGCGATGCCGTTTTGTGGACTCCCTGGCAGAGTTGCAAGACGCTGTCGCGTTCCACACTCGCAAAGCTCAACAGCTTAGCCACACATCAGTGACACAAGCAGCAACACTGCGCTTAAGGCTTTCGCCTCACCGCACTTTAGGTCAACAAATTGGCCCCCTGAATTTCTCCACAAGGAATAGCCGGCTAAAACTGTCTTCACAGCACCGCAGTTTAGCCGCTGAAGGGGCCGGTGACGGCGACACCTGCATTTAAAGGTGCACTGAAGAGGAATCTGAACTCGTCTTTTTGCCGCGGGAACTCGATCTGCACGTTCCTAGCGTTCTTAGAAACTGCGACTTATTGCCCAGTATGGCCGATTTCCCAAATTAAATTGAATTAACGTCCGGCTCCCGCCCTTTCTGTTGAATTCTCCCTCGCACGGTGGGCGGAGTCGACCAACGCGTGGAGTGCCTTTCACCCAGTCCCGTGGCGGCTTGCCGCTCTGCCTTCGGTGCAGTAATACCTAGTAGTCCGTAGTAGCAAATAGTCCGCGCGTATTTTTATTTCTGCGGGCTTATTTTGCGGCTATATTATCTGCGAATGAAACTATTTATTCATGGAAACCTAAAAACAAAATAAAGCTAAAGCAAAGCCTCCACGGAGCTGGCTGAAAGGAACTTCACGGGTTGGTCGACTCCGCCCATCGTACGAGGGAGAATTAAAAAAAAAGGGCGGGAGCCGGACGTTAATTCGATTTAATTAGAGAAATCGGCCATATAGGGCAATAAGTTGCAGTTTCTAAGAATGCTAGGAACGTGTAGATCGAGTTCCCACGGCAAAACGACAAGTTCAGAATCCTCCTCAGTGCACCTTTAATACTTTGGCTTTTCCTAGCTTACGAAACGTATACATTTAGTTGAAGACTTTCCTTCTTCGACGGCCACCACCATCGATCATCAGTTATTCAAGAATGTCATACCTAACATTGTCTAATTAGGATTCATTTTATACTGTGCTATCGTTTTTTTTGTTCTTTTTTTTTCCTGAACGCCTTAGCTAATAATGTATATGTAGAAGTCATGTTTGTACCTTGTCTGTTTCATTAACTCTTGTTCGTTGATCACATCTTTTTTTTTGTTTTGTAACCACTATCCTCTCTAATGACTTAATGGCTCTGAGGCTATAATAAATAAATAAATAAATAAATAAATAAATAAATAAATAAATAAATAAATAAATAAATAAATAAATAAATAAATAAATAAATAAATAAATAAATAAATAAATAAATAAATAAATAAATAAATAAAAGACTTACTGCTACTAAAACATGTTGATCTGTCGACACAGACTACCATCAATTGCTCCTCAGTGTGGATTTAAATCAAGCAGTATCGCCTTGCTTAGCAAGCAGTGAAACTACATAGTTAAGTCACTGCATCGCACGCTTGAAACGGCCCCATGCGCGACTTTCACCGCAGTGTCGCCCGATGAAGAACTACTTCAAGTTCTGCGAAAACGGCAAAGACGGCTACTACTACGACGGCCACCAACACAAGTGCTTCTCGACCCGGGACAAGGAGCACTATCTGTGCTACAGTGGACCCAACCGGTTCCGCACCGCGGAAGACTGCCGCAGAGCGTGCGTGACGCCTTCCGACAAGAACAAGGGCCAAATGTGCGACGATGATCGCCACTTGGTTCCCTGCGACAGCTCTCACCTGACCGTCACATGGTGGTTTTACAACTCCACGCTGTAAGCTGGAAAAAGGAATTAGGTTTTTCTTTCTTCCCGCTATATCAGAAAGACAGAGAGAGCATGTGTCTGATTTACGTGCTCACGTTAATGGTGCTCACTGATGATTTGACGTTGCCGCGTTTTTAATTTACGTTCCATAATACAACATTTTGGGCGAGTTGGTTACCTACATTCATTATTACAGCTCAAAGACGGCACAGCACAAGAAGGGGTCACTACAGCGCTGACTGTCAACTAAATTTTATCCGAGAACAGTAGGGTTTTTATACCACCTGGCGATCAGAACAGGAAAAAAACATACAAGAATAGCTGTAGGCATGCGCAAGGGTACAAGAACGGCGGTTATCCGGCACGTGTCAGATTTCACATTCTAGATATTCGATCTCTTTCTGGGAGAATGCCATTGATGGTGCAGTTATGCACTCTTCCTGCATTCTTATAATCATACAAGCTTCTATTATTTCTCTTGTTAATGTGTCTCGGCGTTTCCCTATGACACTGCATTGCCTATACATCGGTTCACATTTATCGTCGCTGTCATCTTCTGCGCTGCAGTCCCTGCAATGTTTGGCTACGTGGCCTGAGGTAGCCACTGGCCGCTGGCCGCTGTCTCAGCAAAAGGCTGAAAGAGCAGAGTGACAATGTCACACGCGTGGCTACCTCAGGCCACGTAGCTAAACATTGCAGGGACTGCAGCGCAGAAGATGACAGCGACGATAAATGTGAACCGGTCAAATGTTTTAGGGGAATCCCCCAATGTGGAGTAAATTTGTAATACGGTTTGTAATTACTCATTGGCATCCACCAGTGAGAAAGCTGTATAGCTTTCCTCTGCAGCCGTATGGCTGCGCTTGGGTGGATGCCAATGAGTAATTACTCCCTTATTACAAATTTACTCCACCTTGGGGGATTCACCTAAAACATTTGACCAACCCTGTTCCCACTTCGAGTTATTGATCAATTCGCTCTCGCCCTACCATAAGCTTGCCGTCCCGGTTAGCTCAGTAGGTAGAGCGACTGCTCCGGTGAAGCGGTGGTCCCGGGTTCGAACCCCGGACCAGGACGAATTTTTCTTTAACTACGAAGTTCCTGAGTAAGCTGTATAGCTTTCCTTTGTAGCCGTATGGCTGCGCTTGGGTGGATGCCAATGAGTAATTACTCCCTTATTTTAAATGTGAACCGATGTACAGGCAATGCAGTGTCATAGGGAAACACCGAGACACATTAACAAGAGAAATAATAGAAGCTTGTATGATTATAAGACTGCAGGACGAGTGCATAACCGCACCATCGCTGGCATTGTCCCAGAAAGATATCAAACATCTAGAATGTGAAATCTGACACATGCCGGATAACCGCCGTGCTTGTACCCTTGCGCATGCCTACAGCTACTCTTGTATGTTTTTTTTCCTGTTCTGATCGCCAGGTGGTATAAAAACCTTACTGGGCTCGAATAAAATTTAGTTGACAGTCAGCGCTGTTGTGTCCCCTTCTTGTGCTGTGCCGTCTTTGCGCTGTAATAACGAATGAATTAATTTATGTGTTTCGCACAAAACTTTCTCTTCAAGTGCGTGGACCTAGATTTATTTGCTTGGCGTGTCTCGCCTACATGCTTCAAACTGATTTTGTTAGTCGGACAAAGAAACATCGGGAGCAATGGTAAACAATAAAATGCTCAGTAAGCCTGCACGCGTGGGTTGCTGAAACAGGTATTATAGTGGATATTCACAGTATGATTAATGATTTGTTTATGAAATTGTAAATTGCTCCTGATCACGGCCCACATGGCTAGTAACTACGAGTCATAAACGAGCAAAATAACGCTACTCACTCAGCCGACAGCGGGAGCAGTGGATTGGATTAAGCATTAATCCAATCGACTGTTCCCGCTGTTCCAACAAAGAAACAAACAAACAAACAAACAAACAAACAAACAAATGAACTGTTTTCTTTTTGGTCAACGTCATGGACAGAGGTCAGTGGCATCTAAGGAAATTTCTGTTCCGCCAGTAAGTCTTTAAACTTTGAGAACGCGCTTTGACCGTGATTACTTTAGAGAAGAAATAAGAGTTCGATTTGCTTTAACTTGGCTTCCCGCGCTTCTTTACTTTCCAGGCAAACGTGCAAGGAGTGGCCGTACGAGGACGGCAAGTGCCCCGCTGTCATAGACGGAGTAAAATATTACAGGTCCGATGGCGAATGCACGCAGCAGTGCACCTGGAAGGGATCTGCAAAACCAGTAGGATGTCATGCCCCGTCGTACGGCGTACCCTGCCCCGCTTCAGCTATGGCGAATTCCTACTTCGCGTTCAACTCCTCGGGCGGGATCTGGCGGTGCTACATGGCCGACATCAACACGATCAGGGGTCACCGGTGCCTAGAAAAAAGGCGAAGGTGAGCTCGCGCAGAGATTACGCAGAGCGCTGTGCGTGGCCGAGATGTTTTTTTTTTATTTTGATAACGTTTTACACGTGTACGTAAAAATCAGTGAGTGTGACTACACAAAGTTCCGCCTAGCTGCTGAAGTTTCAAGATGCCTTCAAATTGTCACGTATCTTGAAACAAACCATGCAATATTCTCCACAGATGGCCACATTTCTTCTGAGCAATAAACAACTGAGGTCGAGGAGCGCGATTAAAACTGGGTCTTCAACTCTAAACTCTTCTTGTTCGATTCCTTAACAATCCTCAATCAGTACCTCTCTCATTAACTCACTCGGCCACTGATTGGCGGTCACTCACTTCATAGTTACTCACTCGCTTATCACTTAAGTCTCGAGCAGCCGCGGAGGCTCAGTGCTTATGGCGCTCGGCTGCTGACCCGAAAGGCGCGGGTTCGATCCCGACCGTAGTGGTCGAATTTCAATGGAGGCAAAATTCTAGACGGCCGTGTACTGTGCGATGTCAGTGCACAAAGAACCCCAGAAGGTCGAAATTTCCGGAGCTCTTCATTATGGCGTCTCTCATAGCTTTAGCGGCTTTGAGACGTTGAACCCCCATAAACCGCAATGAAACTTTAATCTCCCTGGGAAACATATAATAACCCATAGCTACGTTTATACAATACATATAGAAGTTCTATCGGGTTCAGCGTCCCATAGAAAATCAGGCTGTGAGGGACGTTCTAGTGGAAGGCTCTAAATAATTTCGACCACCAGGGGTTCCTTATCATGCACTGACATCGCACATTACACGTGCCTTCAGTATTTTGCCTCTATCGAACGACGCACAAATCAGGGATGCGAGAAGACGATACTCTGCGACTGGTGCAGGCTTTCGTTGTAAGCCGCATCGTCTACGTAGCGCCCTACCTCCGCCTTAAGAAACGTGGCATCAAAAACCTCGACATCATAATCAGGACAGCCAACAAGAAGGCCCTGGGACTCCATCTTGCGACATCGACGGACCGGCTCTTGCGACTGGGTGTGCACAACACGATCGATGAGCTGACAGAGGCACACCTTACGGCGCAGGTGGTACGGCTCTCCACAACTCGAACTGGCCGACAAGTCCTTAATGTTTTAAACATCAATTGCCCCCGACAGCTAGACACCAAAACCGACATCCCAGCCTCATGGAGAGGACAGCTCAAGGCAGCTCCACTACCCAGGAATATGCACCCCGATTTTCACCAGTCAAGACGACAAGCATGAGCCGAAGCCATGAAAAGACACTACGGCGGGCGCGACGGCGTGTTCTATGTCGATGCTGCGGGTCCCGAGCAGGGAATGACGGCCGTCGCGGTAGCGCACCAAAATACAACAGTCGACGGACTAGTACTGGCTAGCCAGGACATACTGGCTGCGGAAGAAGTGGCGATTGCTCTAGCTGCAACACACACTAGCTCAGAATACATTCTCACAGATTCACAGACAGCGTATCGCAATTACCTCAGGGGCAGGGTCGCACCGCTAGCAGCTAAAATCCTGCAAGATAGCTACATCCGTGGCTACCAACCCACACACAAACACTTAATATGGGTACCAGGTCACCAGGGCATCCCAGGGAACGAGAGCGCACATGCCTCAGCCCGAGCATTTCTCCCCCGGGCACCCAGTGCGGATGCCGTGGAACCTCCTACCCCACTACTTACTTACAATGACATACTTCAGCAATTAAGATGATCCCGTCGGGTCTACCCTCCGCCGGCTAAGACACTGGATAAAGGGGAGGAACAACACCTCCGAAAGCTACAGACCAACACTTACAACAACCCACGAAGACTACATGCCATAGATGCGGAGTCATTTGACTCGCAATGCAAATTCTGCGGGGAGAAGGCGGACCTGTACCATATGGTTTGCGCCTGCCAACGAAATCAGGCGATCACTGTTAATAACCAGCCAACGCAGGAGGGGTGGGAGGCAGCTCTGTCAAGCTCGGACGAAAATAGTCAAAAGCAACTCGTCGAAAGAGTCCGGACAGCAGCCCAGGCCAAAGGGGTTCCGGACTGAGGGCTCCAACCACCGCTACAACCTCCTAAACGATTTCATTAAAATATTTTCACCACCTCTATCGAAATGAGACTCCCAGAACCGGGATTGAACGCGCGTCTTCTTGATTCAGAAGTACGCCACAAATAAACAGTGGCTGTGTTACCACCGAAAAGCCGAGAATATGTCCGCGAAATTAACTTAGAATTAACATTATACAACGCAAACCGTTCTCTGCGCGGCAGATGTGCTTAACACGCAGGTATAATTGATAACCACGCAAAATGGATTGTGCTGCGGCTGTTTACGCAACGAAAAGGGGCCCGTAGCGCCTTCTGTTGAATGATTTCAACGCCCTTTCCAGAACCGCAGGCGGATACTAGGTGCCTGCTCCTTGGCCACTTCGCCCTAATACGTTATATTGGTTATTTTTAAGGTCTACTATGAAAAATACATCCAGGGTTATTAAGGATTAACTTTGCACCCAGCAAATCCATTTCCGCGTTCTGAGCACCCCACCTTTTGCGACGTCAAGCCCCCGTTGTTAAAAGAACGCCTACGGAACGCAGGTTCGAGACCGAGGAAGAATGCAGAGCTACCTGCGAGCGAGGGTATACTCCTGTACCGACCATGAAAACAGACCCACCGACTCCAGTACCGACCATGAAAACAGACCCACCGACTCCAGTACCGACCATGAAAACAGACCAACCGGACAAAAAAAGCGAGATGGTAAGCCCAAACGGACACTGCAAAGATTATTTCGCGCGAACTTTCGTTGAAGCGAAAAGCTTCACTACCCGCACCACAGCCGCGCTTTGCGTGAGCCGTCGGAGCCAAGATTTGCCACAGCTGCGCATGCGCGAAACCGAGTGACGTCACACGCGGCACAAAAAATAAATAAATAAAAGACAAAACATCGCGCAGGAAAAACATATCTCGGTAGACACCCGAACCACGCCGTAAGAGAAGGGAAATGAAAAGAAAATTGGTTTTAAGGAAAGTAAACGACGCCTGTCTCTCTCATATCTCGGTGGATACCTGAACCATCCTTTATAGACCTTTTTAAACGGTGACCCGAACCGCGCCGTAAGGGCCTTAAGGAAAATTAAATGAAATGAAAATTGGTTTTAAGGAAAGGAAATGCCTGTCTCTCATATCTTGGTGTACACCGAAAAGGAATGGACACCATACTACGTCTCTAAAGCAAGCTTCTAAGACAGCTCCGTATTCACTACACGCCCGTCTCCTCCTCCGCCTCCGTACAGGCAGTGTGTGGACTGCCGAACGCCTGAACCCTAATCGTGGTGTTCTCAGTGCATTGTGCACCAACTGCGACAGCCATGACGTTATACCAAGCACATTTGCAGCTTTTCGCATGTATATCCAGGCTTAACCAGAGCTAAGCCACTGCCTATTTTTTTTTTACGTAGAGGCGAACACTACATTGCAAGAGAACCAAGATATCCGGCGCTTCCAAACGACGCTAATGGGCTGTTCTGCGCATATATTTTTCGCGCTGGCAAATGTTGTGATATTTAGTTGCATGCTATTGGGTTCCCCCCTTCCGTGATCCTTTTTTCGCGGGTGGGCGCGTTTTGGTATATTGTTCGGCGACACAATGTCAACCCCAGTACGGAGAATTCTCCGCCTTCGAAATTGTTTGTTCACTTGCCACAGATATGACTAAAGAGTGGCATGCGCACGTTCGGCAAAATTCCTCGTCAAAAGCCAGACGGTGGCCGAAATTCGATCAAGGCGAAATTCTAGAACCTGCCGCGGTGGCTGAGTGGTAAGGCGCTCGTCTACCGAGCCGGAGTACCCGGGTTCAAACCCGACCGCGGCGGCCGCGTATCGATGGAGGCGAAACGCAAGAGGCGCCTGTGGGCTATGCGATGTCAGTGCATGTTAAAGGTCCCCAGGTGGTCGAAATTATTCCGGATACCTCCACTACGGCAGCCCTTTCTCGCTTTCTTCTTTCACTCTCACTTTCCTCCCTTCTTTTACGGCGCGGTTCAGGTGTCCGCCGAGATATGCGAGACAGATACTGCGCCATTTCCTTTGCTCAAAAACCAATTTACGAATTTACCAAAATCTAGAGGCCCATGTGCTGTGCGATGTCAGTGCACGTTAAAGAACCCCAGGTGGTCGAAATTCCCGGAGCTTTTCACTACGGCATCCTTCATAGCCTGAGTTGCTTCGGGACGTTAAACCCAAATAAACCAAACCAGACGACGAACGCACGCCGCTTACGCGACGTTTTCTAATCAGTGCCCTTGAACTGGGGCATTTTTCTAGACAAGAACTACAACTAGTACCGTGGAATAATAAGAACTAATACACGACCTTGTAGTGATCTTGACGCGTGTAGGAACTAAATAGTGTATACCGTGGAAAAATATTGAAACTCGTATTTGTCACTAATTTCTTCAGCTGGTGGCTTTCATAGAGCTATAATGCAGCCTCAGCCTGGGGCTCGTCCAAGACTCACGTGTCATTCATAGAGCGCGCATAGAAAGTGAAGATACACAGAAGCTGTGGTGTGCCCGTGTTTCGGTTTCGACAACGCAAGAGCCCCAGATGAGGAGAGTTGGGTTGTCTCGATTTCGGAAGAATACAAAAATTCAGGCGAACCGAGGGCACGCTCAGCACTGTGCTAAAAGCGGGCCTATTTCTTCCGCGGAAACAACAGGATTCTTGGTTCGTGTAAACAAGTGATGTGCTTCGTAACCACGTACTCTGTGGCAAGACTAAAACAATATCATTAAATTAAGCTTTTTTTCGCAGTTTTCACAATATGCGGTAGTATGACTGATGCTTTGTAGTGAACATAATCCCTTATATCAAACCATTCAGTCTGCTTTCTGTACATCGGTAAGCCTCACTTTGAAACAGAAGGCTATCCGCCTTCCTAGTTAGATTCAGAAATAGCAGTTTTGCCAAAAGTATTCAGGCATTGGGGATTGCGTCTTAGCCTGATAGTACAGCCCTTCCGGAAACCCTGGATACCAAAAAATCTAAAACTTTGGAGCCCAGAATTTTTCTTGCCTCGTACACATTAGAGCTTAAGGGACCGAACACTGACCAATATTGCCATGAGATTATTGCGGAAATTAAATAGATCGTGCCTGAAAAATTGAGGGGCACTTTGACTGTCTAAAGTGCGCAGAGGCGAAAGCGTTTTCCGCACCACTTTCGCTGCTTCTGTGGCACTGGTGGCGTCACATATAATTGAGTACTAATTACGAAGCGATGACAATCACTAATTAATGGTTAATTACTGATTAATGCCTGAATACTAATTAACTGCTAATCAATGACGCTTAAGCTTCGCCTTTAGGAGTGGAACGCGACAGCGTGTTGTAGCGCTGCCAGGGAGCCCACGGAACGCCACCACCTGTTCGGCGCGATGCCTTGCCCTTTGAACTCAACGCTTTTTGAGGAAAGGAAATGGCGCAGTAATTCTGTGTCATCTCGGTGGACACCTGAACACCACCGTAGAGGAAGGGAGGAAGTGGGAGTGAAAGGAGAGGGCCCGTAATGAAGAAAATGAAAATTGTATTTGAGGAAAGGGAATCAGGCAGTAACTGTCTCACATATCTCGATGGACACCCGTCAAAATTCAGGGGGGCACTTTTTTGACCTAATGTGTGGTCACTGATGTGTGGTTAAGATGTTAAGCTTCGCCTCTAATAGTGGAACGCGACAGCGTCTTGCAACGCTGCCAGGGAGTCCATAGAACGCCATCGCCCATTCGGTTCTACGCCTCGCTCGTCTGCAAATTGGTTTTTGAGGTAAGGAAATGTACCCGGCTCTCATATCTCGGTGGACACCTAAACCTCATCGGAAGGGAAGGGAGGAGGATGAGAGTGAGCGAAGACACCGTATTCACTAGACGCGCCTTTGTTCATTCCAAACCATCGAGCTGGCATGGCGGAGTGGATAGCATGCTCGTCTCGCACGCCGAAGACCGGGGTTCGATTCCCGAGCTCGACCAATTTCCTACTCGGTTTTATTTATCTATATAGCCTGACTAGAAAAGTTAATCAGTTTTATTGGGTATTTAAGCAATTAACTAAGCTCAGTCCCACTTACTTGGAGCATCACTAAACGATCCCTACAATTGGTTGCATGGTTACTAGCTAATTACGATTGGCCCCGTTTGAAATTCGCGCACGGTGACGTCACGACAGTTTCGACCAATTGAAAAGAGTGACATTTCTGTCGACAACAACTGCTTACAACGATGAGACATTAAAGGCTTCCGCCTTAAAATGTAAGAATTCACACTACAATATCAAAGAAACGAAGATCTATAATTGTAATTTGGCGCTGAAAATCGTATAAAAAGCGATCTTTCGGCGAAACCGCGTTTATCGCGTACTTTTTTAAAGTGCTCAGTGTTTTTTCTTTCAGGAGTGTTCGTCATGTTTTATTGTAGTTTACGATGTCTCCAGTGCACCCACCATTAGATAAAATGCAAAGCTCCCTTCGCATAATCGATATCATGCTTTTAGCTTTTGTAACTAGATGGTACGGCAGTGTTTTGAATTTCTTGTATGGAGCGGCAACTACGGTCTACTAAAGCTTTCGTCGGCGAGGTATAACACACTGTGCCATAAGAGCTTTGTGTTGGAAACTGAAATGGAAGCTGCTCCATATCATACCCAACATATCTGGACAAGAGAATTTTTGAGCTGCAAACCGCTTATGAACGCAATTTTTTCATATATTGTAAAATTTCGCTATAACAATCAATACATCCGCAGATGACGCGACGGAAGCCTTTTATTATCTTTTTTGCTACTATAGCGTTTTTACTATCGCCAAAAGCGTTCTCGATTGGTTTTCCATGGCAGTGTTAACTCTTTGATGCTATCAATGGAAACACCTTGAAAGATTTTGCTAAATCTCAAACGAATAGAGCATTTCCTTCAACATTTCCACAACATATTTTCTAACTTTAAAAATTTTCGTCCGAGAATGTTGGGCATCACTAAAAATATCGCATTACTGTCTGGCAGATAATAGTTATATTAGTTTTTTTTTTCACTTTTTACAGCAACCACACCCCTCGTTCCACAATTTATTTTACAAAACTGTTGAAATGTATAAATTTTGATGCCCTGTTAAATAAGTGCCGCGAACACCTTGCATTCAAAAACACCTCCTTCAATTGTTGACCAGTAAAAATCGATACTCTGACTCGATCCAGCTATTCGGGAGTTCGTTTGGCAGCAAAGGAGATATTTAATATTGAGCAAGTTGAATTAAAAAAAATTGGCAGTGGTTTAGCTCTCGTTAGACCGGGTAAATTGTGTTAGCAGTGGCAACCTCGGTAATCCGCTGTTTTTCGAGTCTTTGCGCGCGTTCTTCTGGCGATTCTTCGGCCTGTTGCCTACGCCTGGTAGCATTGCGGCGTTCCTGAGCAGTAAGGTGTTGAGATTCATCGTGACGCGGAACCACTCTGCGAGGTAGAACGTTGTCACCGAGCTGCATACTTAACACGACGCTTTACAAGACGTTATTACGCTGTTCTGGCGATGCTTGTGCACGTTGTCGCTTTCTCGCTTCTTCCTGTCGCTGCCACTTTTCATTAGAGGACTGCATAGCAAAGCATTCACGCCAAGGCAACCGCGCATTTATGGACGTTTAACAGCGCAGGAGCATGGGCGCCGCCATATTTGGTCACGTGACCATTCCGCCACGCTGCCAGGGAGTCCACAGAACGCCATCGCCCGTTCAGCTGTACGCCTTGGTCGTCGGTGAAATTTTTTTTTTGAGGGAAGCAAATGTATCTGTTTCGCATGTCTCAGTAGACACCTGAACCTCGCCGCAACGGGAGAGGATGATGGGACTGAACGAAGACACCGTAGGGGGAAACAGGGCGGAGGGGGAAACAGGTTTTAAGGCAAAAGCCTTTAATGCCTCATACTATAGTGACCAAGACGTGTTAGCAAATGTGTCCGCGTTTCGGATGCTTGCCTAATATGGGCACATGCCAATCGAAAGACATCGGAACATGATATAAAGGAATTTCATTATTATATCATTGTACTTAATGACTAAATGACTAATTGGTAATTAGTAGTAGTTAAGAAGTGGCATGTCGAACTGTGCAATCCGCTTGTAACTTAACTAACACTAATGAATCAGTGTACTAGTTAAGGTCATGTTAACTATCACTAACCATACATTAACTAGCATCACGAAATGTGCAAGTCATGCTTAACTATCATTAACCATCATTAATAGACGTTTCATAAAAAGTGAGTCGAACATTCTAGAGTTCCGTCACTTTACAGGTGAGCAACACGACATGATGGATGACATTAGAACAATGATAAAGAGCAATTAGCCTAACTAACCTTTCTAGTCACACCGCATAAATAAGTAAAACCGAGTAGGAAATTGGTGGAGTTAGGGAATCAAACCAGGGTCTCCGTAGTGCGAGACGAGCACGCTAACCACTCCGCCATGCCAGCTCAATGGTTTGGAATGAACAAAGGCGGTGCTAATAGGTGTCCTCGTTCACTCCCATTTTGCTCCCTTCCTTTGCGGCGATGTTCAGGTGTCCACCGAGATATGCGAGAGAGATACACTTTCTTTCCTCACAAACCAATTTACGGTCGAGCAAGGCGTACAGCCGAATGGGCGATGGCGTTCTGCGCATTCCCTAGTAGCGTTGCAAGAGGCTGTCGCGTTTCCCACTCAGAGGCAAAGCTTACCAGCTTAGCCACACATCTGTGACACAAACAGCAACACTCCGCTCAAGGCTTTCGCCTCATCGCACTTTTGATCAACAAATTGGCCCCCCGAATTTTTCCACAAGGAATAGCCGGCTAAGACTGTCTACACGGCACCGCAGTTTAGCCGCTGAAGGGACCGGTGACGGCGACACCTGCATTTGATATTTTGGCATTGTCTAGCTTACGAAACGTATACTTTTATTTGAAGAAGCCTTACTGCTACTAAAAGATGTTGATCAGTCGACACAGACTACCATCAATTGCTCCTCGGTGTAGATTTAAATCAAGCAGTATCGCCTTGCTTACCAAGCAGTGAAACTATATAGTTAAGTCACTGCATCTCGCGCTTGAAACGGCCCCTTTGCGCGACTTTCACCGCAGTGTCACCGGGTGAAGAGCTACTTCAAGTTCTGCGAAAAAAGCAATGTCGGCTACTACTACGACGGCCACAAACACAAGTGCTTCTCGACCCGGGACAAGGAGCACTACGTGTGCTACACTGGACCCAACCGGTTCCGCACCGCGGAAGACTGCCGCAGAGCGTGCGTGACGCCTTCCGACAAGAACAAGGGCCAAATGTGCGACGATGAGCGCCACTTGGTTCCCTGCGACAGCTCTCACCTGACCGTCACATGGTGGTTTTACAACTCCACGCTGTAAGCTGGAAAAAGGAATTGTTTTTTTTTCTTCTCGCTATGTCAGAAAGACAGAGAGATGTGTCTGATTTACGTGCTCACGTTAATGCTGCTTACTGTTGATTTGACGTTGCCGCGTTTTTAATTTATGTGTTTCGCACAAAACTTGCTCAAGTGCGTGGACCTAGATTTATTTGTTTGGCGTGTCTCGCCTACATGGTTCAAACTGATTTTGTTAGTCGGAGAAAGAAACACCGGGAGCAATGGTAAACAATAAAATGCTCAGTAAGCATGCAAGCGTGAGATGCTGAAACAGGTATTATAGTGGATATTGAGCGTATGATTAATGATTTGTTTATAAATATGTAAGTTGCTCCTGATCACAGTAGACATGGCTAGTAACTCGAGTCATAAAGGAGCACAATAACGCTACTCACTCAGCCGACAGTAAGAACAGTTGATTGGATTAGGCATTAATCCAATCGACTCTTCCCGCTGTTTCAACAAACAAACAAACAAACAAACAAACAAACAAACAAACAAACAAACAAACAAACAAACAAACAAACAAACAAACAAACAAATGAACTGTTTTTTTTTTGTCAACGTCATGGATAGAGGTCAGTGGCATCTAAGGAAAGCTCTATACTGCCAGTAAGTCTGTAAACTTAGAGAGCGTGCTTTCACCGTGATAGCTTTAGAGAGGAAATAGGAATTCGATGCGCTTTAACATGGCTGCCCGCGATTCTCTACTTTCCAGGCAAACGTGCAAGGAGTGGCCATTCGAGGACGGCAAGTGCCCCGCTCTCAGGGTCGGAGTAAAATATTTCGGGTCCCGGGACGAATGTTCGCAGAACTGCGCCTGGAGGGGTTCTGCGAGACCAGACGGATGTCATGCCCCGTCGTACGGCGTAGCCTGCCCCGCCACAGTTATGGCGAATCCCTACTTCGCATTCAACTCCACAGGCGGCATCTGGCGGTGCTACATGGCCGACATCAACACGATCAGGGATCACCGGTGCCTAGAAGAGAAGCGACGGTGAGCTCGCGCAGAGATTACGCAGAGCACAGTGCGTGGCCCAAAAATGTATTTTTTTCTTTAACTTCAATGAGTGTGACTACACAAAGCGCCGTCCAGCTGCTGAAGTTCCAAGATGTCTTAAAATTATCACGCGTCTTGAAACGAACCATGCCAAATTTTCTAGAGATGGCCCCATTTCTTCTGAACAATGACCAAATGCGATAGAGGCGCGCGATTAAAACTGCGACTTCAACTCTAAGCCCTTCTTGTTTGATTCCTTCCGTTCCTCTTTCAGTATCTCTCATTAACACACTCCGCCACTGATTGGCGGTCGATCACTTTATAGTTACTCGCTTATCACTTATGTCTCGAGCAGCCACGGAGGCTCAGTGGTTACGGCGCTCGGCTGCTGACCCGAAAGGCGCGGGTTCGATCCCGACCGAAGTGGTCGAATTTCGATGGAGGCGAAATTCTAGGCGCCCGTGTACTGTGCGATGTCAGTACGCGAAGAACCTCAGCAGGTCGAAATTTCCAGAGGCCTTCACTACTGCGTTCCTCATAGCTTGAGTCGCTTTGAGACTTTAAACCCTCATAAACCGCAATAAAACGTTAATCTCGCTGGGAAGCATATAAACACCCAGAGCAACGTTTACGCAATACATATAGAAGTTTTATTGAATTCAGCGTCTGAAAGCAACCCAGGCTATGAGGGACGTCCTAGTGGAAGGCTGTAAATAATTTAGACGACCCGGGGTTCCTTATCATGCACTGACATCGCACATTACACGCGCCTTTAGTATTTTGCCTCCATCGAAATAAGACTCTCGCAACCGGGATTGGACCCGCGTCTTCATCGTTCAGAAGTACGCCACAAATAAACAGTGGCTGCATTACCAGCGAAAAGCCGAGAATATGTCCACTAAATTCACTTAGAATTAACATTATACAAGGCAAAGCGTCCACTGTGCGGCAGATGTGCTTAGCACGCCGGTATAATTGACAACCACGCAAAATGGATTGTGCTGCGGCTGTTTACGCAACGAATAGTTGCTGATAGCGCCCTCTATTGAATGATTTCAACGCCCTTTCCAGAACCGCAGGCAAATACTAGGTGCCTCTTCCTTGGCCACTTCGCCCTAATACGTTATATTGGTTATTTTGAATGTCTACTATGAAAAATATATCCAGGGTTATTAAGCATTAACTTTGCACCCAGCAAATCCGTTTCCGCGTTCTCAGCACCCGACCTTTTGCGACGTCAAACCGCCGTTGTTAAAGGAACGCCGACGGAACGCAGGTTCGACACCGAAGAAGACTGCAGGGTTACCTGCGACCGTGGGTATACTCCAGTACCGACCATGAAAACAGCCTCACCGACTCCAGTACCGACCATGAAAACAGACCGACCGGACGTAATAAGAGAGGTGGTAAGCACAAACGGACACTGCAAAGATTATTTCGCGCGAACTTTCGCTGAAGCGAAAAGCTTCACTACCCGCACCACAGACGCGCTTCGCGTGAGCCGTCGGAGCCAAGATTTGCCGCAGCTGCGCATGAGCGAAACCGAGTGAGGTCACACGCGGCACAAATAAAAAAATAATTTAAAGAGCAACAGTGCGCCAGGAAACACACATATCTATCCGAACCGCGCCGTAAGGGCCTTTAGGAAAATTAAATGAAATAAAAATTGGTTTTAAGGAAAGGAAATGCCTGTCTCTTATATCTTGCTGTACACCCAAAAGGAATGGACACCACAGTACGTCTCTAAAGGAACCTTCTAAGACAGCACCGTATTCACTACACGTGCGTCTCCTCCTCCGCCTCCGTAAAGGCAGTGTGTGGACTGCCGAACGCCTGAACACTTATCGTGGTGCTCCCAGCCATGACGTCATACCAAGCATAACTGCAGCTTTTCGCTTGTATATCCAGGCTTAACCAGTGCTAAGCCACTGCCTATTTTTTTTTGAAGCGCCAAGCTTCACTAGGCTAGTCAACACCGAGGCTAGCGTGGGCCCCGACGACAGAAAAAGCCACAGGTGCGCATGCGCGAACTGCGTGACGTCACGGTGGGCACCCGAACCGCGCCGTAAGGGAAGGAAAATGAAAAGAAAATTGGTTTTAAGGAAAGGAAACGACGCCTGTCTCTCTCTCTCTCTCTCTCTCTCTCTCTCTCTCATATCTCCATGGATACCTTGAACCCCGCCGTAAGGACCTTAAGGAAAATGAAATGAAATGAAAATTGCTTTTAAGGGAAGGAAACGCCTGTGTCTCATATCTTGGTGTACACCAGAAAAGAGTGACGTCAGACGCTGCACAAATAAAAAAATAAAGAAAAGACAAGCAGTGCGTGAGGAACCTCTCACATCTCCGTGGATACCCGAACCGCGCCGCAAGGGCCTTAAGGAAAAATAAATGAAATGAAAATTGGTTTTAAGGAAAGGAAATGCCTGTCTCTCATATCTTGGTGCACACCGAAAAGAAATGGACACTACACTACGTCTCTAAAGCAAGCTTCTAAGACAACACTATTCACTACACGCGCGGCTCCTCCTCCGCCTTCCCGCAGCTTTTAGCTTCGAGATATCCAGGCTTGACCTTAGTTAAGCCACAGCCAAATTTTTTTTTATTGCGAAAGGAATACTAGTTGCACTTTCAGCCCATCGCGTAGCCTAAGTCTAACCACAAGTCTAACCACAAGCACCACCACCAGCTACACTACCAGCTGAACCATTGCGTAGCTATGGATATTGCTTTCGCAATTACCGGGCTTAACCAAGCTAAGCCATAGCCATTTTTTATTTTTTACAGCAACCACACCTCTCGTTCAACGTTTTTCGTTTACAAAACTGCTGAAATGTATAGATTTTGAAGTCCTGTTCAATAAACGTGCCGCGAACCTTGCATTCAAAAACATCCCGTCCAACTGTTGTCCACTAAAAATCGATACTATAACTCTATCCGGCTATTTGAGTGTTCGTTTGGCAGAAAAGGAGATATTTAATATTGAGCAATATGAATTTTAAAAAAATTGGCAGTGGTTTAGCTCACGTTAAACCGGGTAAATTGCGTTAGCAGTGGCAACTTCAGGAATACGCTGTTTTTCGAGTCTTCGCGCGCGTTCTTCTGGCGATTCTTCGGCGTGTTGCCTTCGCCTGGTAGCACTGCGGCGTTCCTGAGCAGTCAGGTGTTGAGATTCATCGATGACCAATGACGTGGAACCACCCTGCGAGGTATAACGTTGTCACCGAGGTGCATCCTTAACATGACGCTTTGAAAGACGTGGCAGTGCTACAGCAGTGGATGCAGGTGGGGTCTGAGATCGAGGTAGATGTGGGCGTAAATGTACGGGTTCGGGTTAGAATGGGTTTGAAGTCTTCTCCAAGCCACCTCTTGGTGTTTGCAGACTGACTTGTGTGGTTAAAAAGTGGCATGTGAGACAATGCAATCCGCTTGCACCTTAACTAGCACTAATGAATCAGTGTACTAGTTAAGGTCACGTTAAGTATCACTAACCATTCATTAACTAGCATCACGAAATATGCAAGTCATGCTTGACTATCGTTAATGCTCAGACGTTTCTAGACGTTTTATAAACAGTGAGTCGAACATTCTAGAATGTTCCGTCATTTGACAGGTGAGCGACAGGACATGATGGATGCCATTAGAATAATGGTAAAGAGCAATTAGCCTACCTCACCTTTCTAGCGAGACCACACAAATAAATAAAACAGAGTAGAAAATTGGTGGAGTTAGGGAATCGAACCAGGGTCTCCGGAGTACGAGACGAGCACGCTAACCACTCCGCCATGCTAGCTCAATGGTTTGGAATGAACAAAGGCGCTGCTAATAGGCGTCCTCGTTCACTGCCATTTTGCTCCCTTCCCTTACGGCGAGGTTCAGGTGTCCACCGAGATATGCGAGAGAGATACACTTCCTTTCCTCAAAAACCAATTTACCGTCGACCAAGGCGTAGAGCCGAATGGGCGATGCCGTTTTGTGGACTCCCTGGCAGAGTTGCAAGACGCTGTCGCGTTCCACACTCAGAGGCAATGCTGAAGAGCTTAGCCACACATCAGTGACACAAGCAGCAACACTGCGCTTAAGGGTTTCGCCTCACCGCACTTTAGGTCAACAAATTGGCCCCCTGAATTTCTCCACAAGGAATAGCCGGCTAAAACTGTCTTCACAGCACCGCAGTTTAGCCGCTGAAGGGGCCGGTGACGGCGACACCTGTATTTAAAGGTGCACTGAAGAGGAATCTGAACTCGTCTTTTTGCCTCGGGAACTCGATCTGCACGTTCCTAGCGTTTTTAGAAACTGCGACTTATTGCCCAGTATGGCCGATTTCGCAAATTAAATTGAATTAACGTCCGGCTCCCACCCTTTCTTTTGAATTCTCCCTCGCACGGTGGGCGGAGTCGACCAACGCGTGGAGTGCCTTTCACCCAGTCCCGTGGCGGCTTGCCGCTCTGCCTTCGGTGCAGTAATACGTAGTAGACCGTAGTAGCAAACAGTCCGCGCGTATTTTTATTTCTGGGGGCTTATTTTGCGGCTATATTATCTGCGAATGAAACTATTTATTCATGGAAACCTAAAAACAAAATAAAGCTAAAGCAAAGCCTCCACGGAGCTGGCTGAAAGGAACTTCACGCGTTGGTCGACTCCGCCCATCGTACGAGGGAGAATTAAAAAAAAAAGGGCGGGAGCCGGACGTTAATTCGATTTAATTAGGGAAATCTTCTATATAGGGCAATAAGTTGTAGTTTCTAAGAATGCTAGGAACGTGTAGATCGAGTTCCCGCGGCAAAAAGACAAGTTCAGAATCCTCTTCAGTGCACCTTTAATACTTTGGCTTTCTTAGCTTACGAAACGTATACATTTAGTTGAAGACCTTCCTTCTTCGACGGCCACCACCACCGATCATCAGATATTCAAGAATGTCATACCTAACATTGTCTAATTAGGATTCATTTAAATACTGTGCTATCGTTTTTTTGTTCCTTTTTTTTTCCTGAACGCCTTAGATAATAATGTATGTGCAGAAGTCATGTTTGTACCTTGTCTGTTTCATTAACTCTTGTTCGTTGATCACATCTTTTTTTGTTTTGTAACCACTCCCCTCTGTAATGCCTTAATGGTTCTGTGGCTATAATAAATAAATAAATAAATAAATAAATAAATAAATAAATAAATAAATAAATAAATAAATAAATAAATAAATAAATAAATAAATAAATAAATAAATAAATAAATAAATAAATAAATAAATAAAAGACTTACTGCTACTAAAACCTGTTGATCTGTCGCCACAGACTACCATCAATTGCTCCTCAGTGTGGATTTAAATCAAGCAGTATCGCCTTGCTTAGCAAGCAGTGAAACTATATAATTAAGTCACTGCATCGCACGCTTGAAACGGCCCCATGCGCGACTTTCACCGCAGTGTCGCCCGATGAATAGCTACTTCAAGTTCTGCGAAAACAGCAAAGAGGGCTACTACTACGACGGCCACCAACAGAAGTGCTTCTCGACCCGGGACAAGGAGCACTACCTGTGCTACAGTGGACCCAACCGGTTCCGCACCGCGGAAGACTGCCGCAGAGCGTGCGTGACGCCTTCCGACAAGAACAAGGGCCAAATGTGCGACGATGAGCGCCACTTGGTTCCCTGCAACAGCTCTCACCTGACCGTGACATGGTGGTTTTACAACTCCACGCTGTAAGCTGGAAAAAGGAATTAGGTTTTTTTTTTCTTCTCGCTATATCAGAAAGACAGAGAGAGGATGTGTCTAATTTACGTGCTCACGTTAATGGTGCTCACTGTTGATTTGACATTGCCGCGTTTTTAATTTATGTTCCATAATACAACATTTTGGGCGAGTTGGTTACCTACATTCATTATTACAGCGCAAAGACGGCACAGCACAATAAGGGGTCACTACAGCGCTGACTGTCAACTAAATTTTATTCCAGAACAGTAGGGTTTTTATACCACCTGGCGATCAGAACAGGAAAAAAAAACATACAAGAATAGCTGTGGGCATGCGCAAGGGTACAAGAACGGCGGTTATCCGGCACGTGTCAGATTTCACATTCTAGATATTTGATCTCTTTCTGGGACAATGCCACTGATGGTGCGCTTATGCACTCGTCCTGCAGTCTTATAATCATAGAAGCTTCTATTATTTCTCTTGTTAATGTGTCTCGGCGTTTCCCTATGACACTGCATTGCCTATACATCGGTTCACATTTATCGTCGCTGTCATCTTCTGCGCTGCAGTCCCTGCAATGTTTGGCTACGTGGCCTGAGGTAGCCACTGGCCGCTTGCCGCTGTCTCAGCAAAAGGCTAAAAGAGCACAGTGACAATGTCACACGCGTGGCTACCTCAGGCCACGTAGCCAAACATTGCAGGGACTGCAGCGCAGAAGATGACAGCGACGATAAATGTGAATCGGTCAAACGTTTTAGGGGAATCCCCCAAGGTGGAGTAAATTTGTAATACGGTTTGTAATTACTCATTGGCATCCACCAGTGAGAAAGCTGTATAGCTTTCCTTTGTAGCCGTATGGCTGCGCTTATGTGGATGCCAATGAGTAATTACTCCCTTATTACAAATTTACTCCACCTTGGAGGATTCACCTAAAACATCTGACCAACCCTGTTCCCGCTTCGAGTTATTGATCAATTCGCTCTCGCCCTACCATAAGCTTGCCGTCCCGGTTAGCTCAGTAGGTAGAGCGACTGCTCCGGTGAAGCGGTGGTCCCGGGTTCGAACCCCGGACCAGGACGAATTTTTCTTTAACTACAAAGTTTCTGAGTAAGCTGTATAGCTTTCCTTTGTAGCCGTAGGGCTGCGCTTGAGTGGATGCCAATGAGTAATTACTCCCTTATTATAAATGTGAACCGATGTACAGGCAGTGCAGTGTCATAGGGAAACACCGAGACACATTAACAAGAGAAATAATAGAAGGTTGTATGATTATAAGACTGCAGGACGAGTGCATAAGCGAACCATCGGTGGCATTGTCCCAGAAAGAGATCAAGCATCTAGAATGTGAAATCTGGCACATGCCGGATTACCGCCGTTCTTGTACCCTTGCGCATGCCTACAGCTATTCTTGTATGTTTTTTTTCCTGTTCTGATCGCTAGGTGGTATAAAAACCCTACTGGTCTCGAATAAAATGTAGTTGACTGTCAGCGCTGTTGTCTCCCCTTCTTGTGCTGTGCCGTCTTTGCGCTGTAATAACGAATGAATTAATTCATGTGTTTCGCACAAAACTTTCTCTTCAAGTGCGTGGACCTAGATTTAGTTGCTTGGCGTGTCTCGCCTACATGCTTCAAACTGATTTTGTTAGTCGGACAAAGAAGCATCGGGAGCAATGGGAAACAATAAAATGCTCAGTAAGCCTGCACGCGTGGGTTGCTGAAACGGGTATTATAGTGGATATTAACAGTATGATTAATGATTTGTTTATAAAAATGTAAGTTGCTCCTGATCACGGCACACATGGCTTGTAACTACGAGTCATAAACGAGCAAAATAACGCTATTCACTCAACCGACAGCGGGAACAGTGGATTGGATTGAGCATTAATCTAATCGACTGTTCCCGCTGTTCCAACAAACAAACAAACAAACAAACAAACAAACAAACAAACAAACAAACAAACTGTTTTTTGGGTCAACGTCATAGATAGAAGTCAGTGGCATCTAAGGAAAGCTCTGTTCCACCGTAAGTCTTTAAACTTTGAGAACGCGCTTTGACCGTGATTGCTTTAGAGTGGAAATAAGAGTTCGATTTGCTTTCTCTACTTTCCAGGAAAACGTGCAAGGAGTGGCCGTACGAGGACGGCAAGTGCCCCGCTGTCATAGACGGAGTAAAATATTACAGGTCCGATGGCGAATGCACGCAGCAGTGCACCTGGAAGGGATCTGCAAAACCAGTAGGATGTCATGCCCCGTCGTACGGCGTACCCTGCCCCGCTTCAGCTATGGCGAATTCCTATTTCGCGTTCAACTCCTCGGGCGGCATCTGGCGGTGCTACATAGCCGACATCAACACGATCAAGGGTCACCGGTGCCTAGAAAAAAGGCGAAGGTGAGCTCGCGCAGAGATTACGCAGAGCGCTGTGCGTGACCGAAAAATGCTTTCTTGTTTTTAATAACGTTTTACACGTGGACGTAAAAATCAGTCAGTGTGACTACAGAAAGTGCTGCCTAGCTGCTGAAGTTTCAAGATGCCTTCAAATTGTCACGTATCTTGAAAGAAACCATGCAATATTCTCCACAGATGGTCACATTTCTTCTGAGCAATAAACAACTGAGGTCGAGGAGCGCGATTGAAACTGGGGCTTCAACTCTAAACTCTTCTTGTTCGATTCCTTCCAATCATCAATCAGTACCTCTCTCATTAACTCGCTCGGCCACTGATTAGCGGTCACTCACTTGATAGTTACTCGCTTATCACTTAAGTCTCGAGCAGCCGTGGAGGCTCATTGGTTATGGGGCTCGGCTGCTGACCCGAAAGGCGCGGGTTCGATCCCGACCGTAGTGGTCGAATTTCAATGGAGGCGAAATTCTAGACGGTCGTGTACTGTGCGATGTCAGTGCACAAAGAACCCCAGCAGGTCGAAATTTCCGGAGCCCATCATTACGGCGTCTCTCATAGCTTTAGCGGCTTTGAGACGTTGAATCCCCATTAAACCGCAATAAAACTTTAATCTCGCTGGGAAACATATAATGACCCATAGCTACGTTTATACAATACATATAGAAGTTCTATCGGGTTCAGCGTCCCATAGAAAATCAGGCTATGAGGGAAGTCGTAATGGAAGGCTCTAAATAATTTCGACGACCTGTGGTTCTTTATCAAGCACTGACATCGCACATACATGGGCCTTTAGTATTTTGCCTCCTTTTGAAATAAGACTCCCGCACCCGGGATTGAACCCGCGTCTTCTTTCAGAAGCACACCGCAAATAAACAGTGGTTGTATTACCACCGAAAAGCCGAGAATATGTCCACTAAGTTCACTTAGAATTAACATTATACCAGGCAAAGCGCTGTCTGCGCGGCAGATGTGCTTAACACGCCGGTATAATTGATAACCACGCAAAATGGATTGTGTTGAGGATGTTCAGGCAATGTAAAGGTGCCGGCAGCGGCTTCTTTTGAATGAATGATTTCAAAGCCCTTTCCTGAACAGGAGGCGAATACTAGGTGCCTGCCCCTTGGCCCCTTCACCCTAACACGTTATATTGGTTATTTTGAGGGGCTATTATGAAAACTACGTCTGGGAGGAAACATTAACTTTGTACCCAACAAATCCGTTTCGGCGTTCTTTAGAACCGACCTTTCATAACTTCAAGCTCCCGGTGTTAAAAGAACGCCGACGAAACGCAGGTTCGAGACCGAAGAAGAATGCAGAGCTACCTGCGAGCGAGGGTATGCTGTACTACCGACCACCAAAACAATAGCCCCAGCGAACAAAAAAAGGGAGATGGTAAGCACGAACGGACACTAAAGATTATTTTGCGTTTACGGTTTTATGTAGAGGCGAACATTACATTGCAAGTGAACCAAGATATCCGGCGCTTCCAAACGACGCTAATGTTCTGCGCATAGATTTCGCGCTGGCAAGTGTTGCGATATTTAGTTGCATGCTATTGTGCTCCCCTCTTCCGTTATCCTTGGTTCGCGGGTGGGCGCGTTTTGGTATATCGTTCGGCGACACAATATCAACCCCAGTACGGAGAATTCTGCGTCTTCGAAATCGTTTGTACACTTGCCACAGATATGACTAAACAGTGGCATGCGCACGTTCGTCAAAATTCCTCGTAAAAAGCCAGAGGTCAGACGACGCACGCCGTTTACGAGACGTTTTCTAATCAGTGCCGTTGAACTGAGGCATTTTTCTAGACAAGAACTACACCTAGTACTGTGGATTAATGAGAACTAATGCACGGCTCTGTAGTGACCTTGACGCGTGTAGGAACTAAACAGTGTATACCGCGGAAAAATATTGAAAGTCGTATTTGTCACGAATTTCCCCACCTGGTCGCTTTTATAGAGCTATAACGCAGCCTCAGTTTGGGGCTCGTCCAAGACTCACGTGTCATTCATAGAGCGCGCATAGAAAGTGAAGATATACAGAAGCTGTGGTGTGGCCGTGTTTCGGTTTCGGCAGCGCAAGAGCCTACCGCCAGAGGTCCGGACTGCAGCGCATGCGCCGTGAGAATGGCCCGCTCTCCAGTTTACATGGCCATGTAACCTCAGTGTGTCCCCAATAAACGAACGTACTTATCGCACGTAGCAGAAACAACCCTAGGTGAGGGGAGCAGGGCTTTTTCGATTATGGAACAATTGACAAATTCACGAGAATCGAGGATAGGCTCAGGACAGTGCTAAAAGTGAGCCTATTTCTTCCGCGGACACAACAGGATCCTTGGTTAATGTTCACAAGCGAGGCGCTTCGATACCGTGTACTCGGAGGCTACACTAAAACAATATCATTAAATTAACTTTTTTTCGCATTTTTCACACTATGTGGCAGTATGACAATGATGCTTTGTAGTGAATATAATCCCTTATATCAAACCATTCAGTTTGCTTTCTGTACATTGCTAAGCCTCACTTCGAAATAGAAGGCTATCAGCCTGCCTAGTTAGATCCAGAAATACCATTTTTGCCAAAAGTGTTCAAGCATTGGGGATTGCGTCTTAGCCTGATAGTAGAGCTCTACTATCAGGCTAAGACGCAATCCCCTGGATACCAAAAGCTCTAAGAATTTGGAGCCTAGGATTGTTCTTGTCTCGTGCACATTAGAGTTTAGGAGACCGAACACTGAGCAAAACGTGTCATGGGATTATGGCGGATATGAAACGATCGTGCGTCTAACTGTAAGAATTCAACACTGCAGTATCAAAGAGACGAGGATTTGTAATTTTAACTTTGCATTGAAAATCGCACAAAAAGCCATTTTGCGGCGAAATCCGCTATTATATAAGTACTCCACCACGTTACGACATTTCGGTAAAATACCGCCTATTTGTTTTAAGTGCACAGTGTTTTTTTCATTGTAGTTTGCGCTCTGTCCTCTGAACCATTAGATGAAAAGCAACGCTTCCTTCGACCATTCGATTTTAGCGTCTGTAACAAGATAGTATCGCAGTGCTTTGAATTTTCTGGATGGAGCGGCAACTACAGTCTACTAAAACTTACGTCGGCGAGGCGTACATCACTAACATAACAGCTTTGCGTTGGAAACTGAACTGGAAGCTGCTCCATATCATACCCAACAATTCTGGACAAAAGTATTTTTGAGCGTTAAACCGTTTATGAACGCCAATTTTTCATATAATGTAATATTTCACTATGACAATCAATACATCCGCAGATCACCCGACGGCAGTCTGTTATTTTTTTCTTTGATACTAAAATATTTACTATCGCCAAAAGAGTTCGCCATTGGTTTTCTATGGCAGACTTAACTGTCTGATGCGATCGATGGAAATGCCTTAAAAGATTTTGTTAAATATCAAACGAATGCACCATTACCTTCGGCATTTCCATAACGTTATCTCACAATTTTCGAACTTAAAAATTTTCTTCCGAAAATTTTAAACATGACTGAAAATATGGCAGTACTTTCTGGCCGATGATATTTAGTTATTTTTTTACGGTGTTTTTGCCGACGTGCAGTCGCCATCGCGCACGCTGGTAATGGGTTTCCAGCATCAGGTACATAAAAATGGGCGCGTACACACTGATTTAAAGATTCTGGCTAAAAATTTCCTACAGCGCTTCAATAAAATTGTTGGGGAATGCAGCACCTTAGAGGGCAAGCTTTCTGCCGGGCCGAAATAAATTGGGTCCCTAAAATTCAGTGTTCTGCTCCTTTAAGGGTTGCCATAAGTGTTCCTCTGCATGGATTAGAAAGGAACCCTTGCCCGGTTACTTTCGGCATAGACTATACGGTATAAGTGCCTCGACAGCCGCGATTTGAAAGCCCTGTTTCTTGTTCGTGTTCAGCTCAGAACAACTAGGCTGAAGGTTGACTTTCACCGCAGTGTCACAAGGTGAAGAGCTACTTCCGGTTCTGCGATAAGGGTAACGATGGCTACTACTTCGACGGACATCAATTGAAGTGCCTCTCTGTCAGGGCCGAGGAGCATTACGTGTGCAACACTGGTCCCAACCGGTTCGCCACCGAAGAAGATTGTCTCCGGGAGTGCGTGAGGCCCCAATATAAGGGAAATAAATGCAAGATTAGTCGGGAGTTGGTTCCCTGCGAAGAAAATCACATCAAGGTCACTTGGTGGTTCTACGACTTCGGCCTGTAAGTGCACAGAGCGCTATTCTCCATTTTATTGCTGTATGTTGAGGTAGATAATGGGAGACAAGGATGTTATTTGTTTCCTATCGCTTTACTGCATCAGCTCCGACGTTGACTTTCCACCGTCTCACCATCATCATCAATACGCTTACGCTTACTCAGGGCAAAGACCTTTCCCATGTCTCTCCAATTAGCCCTGTCCTGTACAAGCTGTGGCCACGCTATCCCCGCACATTTTTTAATCTAATCCACCCCGCCTAGCTTTTCTCTGCTTAACCTTATTTACAGTGATGCTGGCAAAGGTTTGATAGATGATACGTATTAACTCAATAGCTTCCGTTCTGCCTAAAATCTGGGGCCGTCGGTGACGTTATGAGCGAAAAAAAACAGGTAGCCTTGGGGCGTCGCCACAACCTGCCCGCCTAATTATGAACAAACTGCCCACAGTGGGAGGCGGTAGTTCAATTAACGACTGGTCGTGATAGGTTGACCGGGAAGAGCAGCCTGGGTCTTAAAAGCCCAGCCTGTGGCTGTGTTTCAAACAGCCACCTGCCGAGGCATTGGCTCTTCGCTTAACCACTGAACCACTGCGCCAGGAGTGGGATCGGGACTGCTAGCGGTCCATGAATGTAACGTCGGCGAACGATCAACTCCGCAAAATTAGGCATTAACCACTGCTAGCGCGTGACACCCTTAAGGCGGAGCTTAGGTGTTCCCCCCCCCCCCCCGTCAGCTTTTTTGATTATGACGTAGGTGATTAATTCAAATTCCTATGTATCTTTGTGCGGCAAATCACATACCTGGTAGCGCAAGTTTTAGATAATATAGTTAAAAAAAAGCTCAGCTGCTGGCCAACATGAGGGCTCATGGTTTGGCACGAGGGAAAGGCTTTTATTATTTTTTTTTTAGTCCAGCGCACTGAACGAGGCAACTAACGTTCATTGGAGAAAAGTACTTTTTTTTCTGCGCGCTCTACGCGGAGAGAAAAAATCGTTTTTAGAATCGCACTAACAGGCTTCGCCACTCTATGCATTCCAGATACTCATGCACGAAATGGACATATGACACCGGAAAATGCCCCGGCATCGACGTAGGCGTGAATTATTTCACAACCAAAGAAGCCTGCATTGCCGCATGCGCCGCGGGTGGGCACCACAAACCAGCTTCATGCTACGCTCCGAAATTCGGCCACACCTGCCCCGTCTCGACTATGAAGGAGCCCTACTTCGCACACCAATATGCAGACGGGACGTGGCGGTGTCACAAGGCCGACATCAACACCATCAGGGAACACCGCTGCGTTGAAGAAAAAAGGAGGTCAGTTGGTGTGTCCGAGACTTCCTGCGTTATTTGATTCCCGCCTATACATGAAGAGCAATGCGGCACCAGCGCATTCTTCAATGTGGCAGGGATTTTAACGAGATAGCGATAAGGCTCCCGTTGCGTAGAAAATACGGCGTTGTCGACGTCTTCGTCGGCGTTGTGAACGATAAATAGGGTGAACCAGGCGGCCGCCCCCAGAGCAGCAACCTAGGTGGCGTAACTAGATCAGGTAACGTTGGGCATCATCGCAACCCGCCCACCGGATTGTGAGCAAACTAACTACAAGCCTGGAAGGTGGCAGTTAAATTAATGATTGATCGCGAGAGGTCGCTCATCAAAAGAGGCATCGGTTGCACAAGACCCTCCGGCACCTGCCATCGTAGGGCAGCGGTGCATCCCTTAACATTGGCCCCATTGCGACAGGAGGAGTATAAGGACTCTCAGGGACACATCAATGTATATTTGAGCAAGTCCATTTTGAGAATGACCGATGACTAATCCGTCATACCCTTAATGCGGTGCTTAAGAGTCCCCTGAGATTTTATAAATAGCAAACCTCTTTCGATTAAATATAAGGCCGGCATGATTTACCAGCTGACGCTCGCGACCTTTCGCTCCGGATAGCTTTAACGCAATAGCGTCCAGAAAACCCGGCGTCGGCGTTGTGAGCGAAAAATCACGAGCATGACTCTGGCAGGGGGTCCCCAGAGAGACAGGTGGGTCACTTAGGTCACGTGACCTCGTGACGTCATCACAACCTGCCCACCGGAGAGTGAGCAAACTGCCCACAGTGGCAGGTGACAGTTAAACTATTTGTCGCTCGGGAAGACCAACCCGGGTCGCACAAGGCCCACCGCTGGGAGCACCTGCCACCGCAAGGCAGTGGCACACCGCTTAACCGCTGCACCACTGCGCCAAGAGGGGGGTGAATACTCCCAGGGATCCATGAATCTAAAGTAGAGAAGGACCTTCTGCACATATGGGAATTAATCTGGCTTCTTTTCATCATACCTTTAATGCGGAGCTTAAATGCCCCCTCCAATTTTTGTTCATTCGTTCAGTCCTTACACTGGTATGTTGATGATTAATTAATAACTACTTATTTAATTCAATCGGGCAAAAGCACTTTGACCTGATGGTGGGCATCTAATGAATTTGTGAACTACTACATCAGGTACAGAAATATCTCAGATTTGGATGTCGACTAGACAGAGAACGGCTAGAACGAGTAGCGTAATCTATTTAGTTCATTTAATGGTATCCCGAATGCCCCTGAGGGCTGTCTGTGGTAGCAATAGATGAATTTTACATAAGGGCTCGGTCTTTAAAACTTGTGCGTAATTCTTTCAAAGAATGCTTTGAAAGGTGCTGGAAAGGTGCTTCGCATCTTAACGCATAAGCATGCGTTAAGATGCGAAGAGTTATGTGCAGATGTTGGACAGACCGCTCTAGCATGATGAATGTAATGAAAAATTTGGTGCGCATATACGATAACTTAACTTCCAAGTTGTGAGTCGTGAAATTTATGACACCAATACTCTGGCTATTTTACGATGGGAATAGAGGGATAGAAGATGAGCTTTTGCCTTCAGATTTGTGACACTACAATGAAGTATTCAGAATGAATTATTCTTACTGGACGATTTTCGATTGATTAAAGTGCGGAACAAAGAATGAAGTGATGAGGGTGGCAAACTGCGCATGCGTGTTCCAGTTTGGGACGAATAAGTGTTCGCAACTTTTACACACAGAGGTGCAAGATTCAGGTTACGGCGTGAAAAACCATGCACGCAGTTGGCGCCTTTATTAGTGTTGGAAATGTGGGCTTACTTATTAGGAGAAAATGCTAACACCAAAGTGTTTATAAGACCCGACATAAGATATTTAGGAACAAGAGTTGTATGTAGGTGAGGGTAGGACTGTCTACGGTGAAATATAATTAGCGACGGTTTTTCAGTGCTTAGAGACAGGTACGTGGTTTTGTGGTTTTTGGTAGAGCAAGATTCAGTGCAGTTCAGGTCAGCTTGTAGCAGTAAGGTATCGTTCTTGTTAGTAATAGGCCGAAAGATTAAGCAGTCGTCACCAAATAATCGCATATTCGAAATGACGCCAGCAGTCCCGTTCTTACGGGAAATGAGAACGGCAAAGGGGCGACTACTGTATATTGCGGCAAACCAGACGAAAAATGACCCAAGGAAGGGAATATCTTTAAGCATATGCAAACTTCTGGCGGTTAGTGACGAAGCAACGGATCTAATCGAGAATGAGAGGTTTAACATGAATATGCGAAAGTTTAAGAAAATCGTTCGTAGATAACTATGCTAAAAGCTTTCTCAAAATATAAAAACAATGCGTCCGCTGAAATATATGGTCTGGTTAAAAATGCTGTCAATAATGAATAGAGCTAGTTGAGTGGTTGAGTGTCACATGCCTTTTCGGAGACCTGCTTATTAGAGTGAAAGAAATTTACTTAAGTTAAAAGGTTTCTGATCACAGAGTAAGCGACTTTTTCTTTTGAACAAATTGGTTTGGTTTGTTGTGGTTTAACGTGGCAAAGCGACTCAGGCTATGAGGGACGCCGTAGTGAAGGGCTCCGGAAATTTCAACTACCTAGGGTTCTTTAACGTGCACCTACATCGCTCAGTACACGAGCCTCTAGAATTTCGCCGCCATCGAAATTCGACCGCCGCGGCCGGGATCGAATCAGCGTCTTTCGGGTCAGCAGCCGAGCGCCATAACCACTGAGCCACCGCGGCGGCTCTTTTGAACAAATGATTGTGAGGGACATGGGAGGACAGCTGTTGCTTCGCCTTGTCACCTTGCCTATGTTCTAATCCTGGGACACTACTTTAGTTGATAATGATAACAGAACTATTTGCGACAGAATAACGCTTGTAATATTTTAGCGTTTTTTAGTAGTTTGGAGTTCATGCCGTCGACGCCAGCTATGGACGACACCTTGTGGGATTGCATTAGCTTCACGTGGCCTTTAGAACGATAGATATAAGCAGGCAGGATGAGGAGAATGTAATGCAGGAAATCTGGAAGATTATCATCAGGCTCATCAGGCAATACGGATGAAATTCGGTATTTAGGAATTGGAGTGCTGTGGTCACCGAGCAAAAATAACTGATTCAAGTGGCGTTAGTTTAGAATTCTCGGAACCTGTCTGATTCTTCCGTAACATAATAAATAATGTATTTTAATGCAGGGTGCGCGTGGTCTTGACGCTGGCTACTTAAATGTTTTGACGATGGCGTGGTGTTTTTCCTGATCAGATGAGGCGTTTGGACGTTTAGACATTATCGCAGGCTCTCGCGGTTGCACGTACCTAAGTTGAGTGAAAGTTTAATTGTGCATGTTTCTCTGTTGCAGATGTACTTTGCGGCGAAAAATGGTTGATAAACAAATACAACTGGTGTCCGTTTCGTTGCCTTGGTCTCGTGATGAACATACGTACCAGCGGTGACAGCTCGATTAAAGCGAAATGGAAATACTTTGTGCCGTAGTTACGAGAAGTTTAAGCAAAACGCAGGAGGGTCGAATCTTGTGCAGAGCCATTCAGTGCGGCCTTTGCACCTAACCGCACTCTAGGCTGTTTAGTTTTTATTAGATATAATTTATTTACTATTAGAAGCTGCTAACATCTCCAAATTGTAATTTCGTCAGGAATTGAGCCCCCATTAATTGCCCGTACTGAACGCAGGTTCAACACTGAAGAGGAGTGCAAAGCTACCTGCGTAGGAAATACGCATCAAGAACTCCAAGCTCTGCCACCGAGCCTGCAGCCAATGGGGAGTGCAATGAGCGGTGCCGAAAGAGGACCAAACCTCATCGAAGCTGTGCCTGAACAATGACGCACGCGTTTGCTCTGCATCGTTGAAAACCCGCGCAATTCACTGGAGGAAAAATGCAACAAATCTGAACATTGCTTAGAACGGATGACGACTAGGACATTTCAATTTTGAACTTTTCGTATCATGTCAGCATTGCCATATCGACCTTAACTCTTAATTTTTTCGTCTGTCGGCAAGAAAATTGATGAGCAACCACAAAGAAGGAAAAAATAACGAAACTACTGCAGAAATATGCGCACAATAGGAAGGTCGCTCGAAGGACATCGTCCAGTGGCATGCGCGAATTCAATGCCGGCTGCGAAACTTAAGGGCTGCCCTGGTTTTCCGCCAGTCCTGATTTGTTTTTAATGCCTGTTTAGTGAATGAGAGAAAGACGTTTTACGCGCATGCTAATGCAGCTCGACCAATAAGGATTCCGAATGCGGCTCTTATGTATGATGCCTACGTGCGGTGCTTTATGACGTAAAAAAAGTGGTCGTGCATCGATATTTTTGTGCGCAGTGCAGCGAGGAACTTGATTCTGCGTTCCACAGACTATTCTACGGAAGCATGAATTACGTGATATCGCTCAAAGTAACCACGGAAAAGTTGTACTGTCATGTCTGGCACGTTGTGCATTTCATCTGTTGCCGCCAGTTATATTTTTATCATTTATTTATACCAGGGCATTGTTTTCAGGGTGTTTGTGAAGATGTGCTATGGTTTAGTCATAGTTCTAAGATTTATACTTTCTGGTGCGTCGCAAATCTCGCGACACCATTCTGCGGTGCAGTTTGTGCAATTTTAACACTGCGCTAGTGAAATGCTCCATTTAATGGAATCCGATCCGCATTGACCTGGGCTGCGTAGACAACATTGTCGTACAAGTTTGTCGTTTAGGGGCATTGCATATCAACTTCGGAGATACATTATCAGTTCCCTATGACCGACTCGGTCTGGCATAGGGTGTCAGTAATTAATTCCGTGTCCACATGTTAGTCCTGCATTGCTAGCATTGGCTGCCTATGTTGTTTTGTTAACCTGACATTGTGTGTTGTGCACACCGTCACCCAATTCCCACGGCGGCCTGAAAGTTTCAATAAAGAACACTCTGCCGTCCTGTTCACTTGTGACTAAACATCCAATCCACAAAAAGCACGGCATGAGGGCACTGTTGTAAGAAAGGTTCGAGGATGGGGAACTACAAACTTTGGCTGACGTTCCTGCGCGTAATAACGAATTTTAACCAGAATGTCCTGTAGGAAGCGATGCTAGTGCGCTCTTGTCCTGTCCATTCTCCCTGTGTTTTGCGTGTTTTTCTGTGCGCCGTTTTTAGATGGTTCCTGACTAAAGATGTATTCACTGTTATTCAGCGCTATATTCAGTCGTGTTACACATAACTGATCATAATCATCATCAGCAGCCTGACTACGCCCACTGCAGGCTAAAGGCCTCTCCCATATCTCTCCGATTAACCCTGTCCTTTGCCAGTTGTGGTCACCGTACCCCCGCAAACTTCTTAATCTAATCCGTCCAGCTAACTTTCTGCCGCCGCCCCCTGCTACGCTTGCCTTCTCTTGGAATCCACTCCACTACGCTTAAGAACCAGGGGTTATCTTGCCTTCGCATTACATTCTCTGCCCAAGCCCACTTCTTCCTCTTGATTTCGACTAGGATGTCATTAACCCGCGTTTGTTTCCTCACCCACTCCGCCCGTTTCCGATCTCTTAACGTTACACCTATCAATTTTCTTTCCATAGCTTACTGCGTTGTCCTCAACTTAAGCTTAAACCTCTTTGTTAGACTCCATGTTTTTGCCTAACAGGTGAGTACCGCTAAGATACAGCGGTTGTATACTTTTCTCTTGGGGGATATTGATAAACTGCCATTCATGATCTCAGAGAACCTGGCTTATGTGCTCCACCCCATTCTTATTCTTGTAGTTATTTCCCTCTAATGATCCGGATCAGCGCTCACTACATGCTCTGAGTAGGTATGTTCTCTTACTACTACCAGCACCTCGCTACCAACTACGGACTGCTGTTCCCTTGTTTGACTGCTGAACATTCCTTTGGTTTTATGCACGTGCCGGCAAATTGTTTTATTAGCGTATGTGACTCGAACCTTTCCCCTCTTTTTTTAACTGGAAATTATCTTCTAGAATGTAAGGCAGACGCGTACGATGATGACGTATGGTACGGTAAGCGGGATTTAAACTTCCAACGCTTCACACTGGCGTGAGGAGAAGCCGTGGTGGGAAGCTCCAAATTAATTTCGGTCCACTGAGTTTTTCTAACGTGTTCTGAGATCGCAATAGCTGAAATTAAATGCATTTAACATCACTTCGAATGCCGCTTTGGTAACAATAAGACACAGCCTACACATGGTACCACTGTCGTGATCGAGACGCGAGGCTTATCAACCACTGCAGCTTTAGACCCCTGAGCCACGTAGTAGACGAGCCAACAACATCCCCCTCCATCTGTCTTAGCACTGCTGCACTGCGCTTTCGGCTCCTTACAAGTAAATTTGAAAGCTTAGCGGCCCATAAAGCGACTTTACCTCAACTTTATTTTAAATGGTAAGAACTAACCATATGGCGAACACCAACAGTAAACATGTAACTTACCGCGTAAATGGCTCTTGTGCTACCATTTTTCCAGTGTATGACGAAAGCTGAATGCCACGTCTTTGCACCGCTCAATAGATGGCACAGGATCCGTGCCTCGACGAGCCAATCGGCGAACAGAAAATCGCCTGACGCACTTCGAAAATGCGAGCTGGAGGCCAAAGATGCACTTCTGCAAAATGTTTGTGGCTATTTCACTCATATCACATATGGATCGTCTGTCGTAGTAAAACGGCACGGGCAAAACGTGGAATAACGTATACAGAAAAAAATCCGCCTTTGACTCTCGACCAAGACTCGTCTCGAACAACTTTCGTTCTGTTTTTTCTCGATGTAACTGGTTTTATTTGGTATTTCCTTGTTTATTTTCACTCAGTCAAGATAAATCTCGCTGGGGAAGAATTCTGGATTGAGGGTTTAATTAGAGTATTGTTATTAACAATACCCTCGGTCCCGCCAGCCGTGCTAACCCACTGGACTACTCTAGGGTGCTATTTTCTGTGCAGAAGTTTAGTTCTAATCAGTCCTTTCAATGCCGCCACAAACCATGCCCACAATCGCCAACTTAGAAAGTCGCGTGGACAATTAAAAAAAAAGGTCAGTTATTGAGCAGGCCTAATTTTTCACCAATAAAATCAAAATAAAACTTGAAAGAAAAGGATTACACCGTTTATCATGATAGTTACTCTGATTTGTGCTCGTTAGATGCAGTGGTTCTCTATGATGCGCTAGCACGACATCCTTGAGGATAAAGAAGAATGCTGCACCTTCTAATCACGCGCTCTCCCCTCGCGCAGTCTGGAATCCTAGGCTTTCATTGCGAGCAGCTGCTTTCTACAGCTCCTTCTACTTCTCCTCTTGCTTCTTTTTCTGCCGCGGTATCCAGACACACTGACTACACGGGGGCCTGAAGTCCTCGGCAAAGACCACGCACCTGGGAATGACCAAGGGAGGACCGGCCCTGCTCACGGGACACTTCCCTTTTCGTGCAAGAAGGCAGCCGATGGCCCAGATGTGCCTCACGGTACGGGGAACTTCGCATGAAGGCACTGAAGACCCAGCTACTTCTTTACCGGGCATAAGTAAGTCGAAGAGCTTCTAATCTGTTCGGGATAATGAGCGGATCGATATTTGCTGTGGTGGTGGTGGTGGTGAAAAACATTAATACTCAAAGAGAGTTTCAATACGCATGGACCCGCGGCAGCTGACGTCTGCAGCTGACGTGTGCAGCGTGCAGCTGACGTGTGTGGGTCCCAAATGTCCGCAATAATTTTCAAGGACTGAATGTAATTACTTTATTGGTTCACCGTTTTCCTCTAAGTTAAATCACGTTGATCAAAAAATCTGAAGAATTTAATGTTTAGCTCATTTTTAATGTTTTAGAAACCTCTGTCGAACACAGAGGCGAACCGTAGGGAGAGCATGATGCAGGCCGCCGCGGTGGCTCAGTGGTTATGGTGCTCGGCTGCTGACCCGAAAGACGCGGATTCGATCCCGGCCGCGGCGGTTGAATTTCTATGAAGGAGACATTCCAGAGGCCCGTGTACTGTGCGATGTCAGTGCACGTTAAAGAACCCCAGGTGGTCGAAATTTCCGGATCCTTTCTCTACGGCATCCCTCATAGCCTGAGTCGCTTTGGGACGTTAATCCCCATAAACCAAACCAAACCAAACATGATGCGAACTTTCTGGAAATTTTTGTCCGTACGGTTATCAGCTTGGTGTACCTTAGTGGAACCGGCGCGCCGGGAGCGGAAGCATGCAGTGTGGGCTTTTGAAAGCAATGCTAACAAGGTGACCGGGTTGCTGGCTGCTGCGATATAACACCGCGTATGGTGCAGCAATTCGATATTTTCATCGCTGGCAAGTCATGAGGCCCACCTACCTGGAAATCTGAAATGTCAAGGTTGCCTTTGACTGCGCTGAAGTTCGGGCTTAAAGCCGCAAAGTATTCCGGATGGTATCACAAGATTCAGTGTTTCATGCAGTATGAACTTAGTTGAGTTAGAGCATAGCTCGCAGAAGGAGTTCGAACCGGCGACCTATAATAGGGGTGTGCGGGTGTCCGACGAGATATGTGAGACACTTATGCATTATTTCCTCTCCTCAAATCATATTTTAATTTCCTTCATAGCGGCACCTCTTTCTCTCTTCTTTCAGACTTATCTTCCTTCCTTCCCTTATGTGTTTCATGGGTTCCCCCGAGATGCGAGACAATTACTGCGCCATTTTCGTTGCTCGAAAATTGAGTTCAAACTGGCAACTGGCAAGGCGTCCTGCCGAACGGGCGATGGCGTTCCTTGGACTCCCTGCCAGCGCTGCAACACGCTGTCGCGTTCCACTCTTAAAGGCGATGCTTAGCGTCTTCCAATTTTTGTGGTATTTCCCAGTTTATAAAGGTTCCGTTTCAGATAAGTTTTCGGTAAAAGTGGCCCTTCTGAGGCACTACGGCACCTCTCTCTCTTTCGTCTTTCACTCCCACCGCCCTCCCTCCACCTACGGCGCGGTTCAGGTGTCCACCGACATATGTGAGACAGATACTGCTCCATTTCCTTTCCTCAAACACCAATTTACCTTTACCTTTGCCTTTGTGGTTATATAGAGCCCGATACTATCGATGAAGATGCCCTTTAATTGGCCTTTAGTGTCCCTTTAGGCCGCCGTGTTTCAGTGACCTATGCATTCATTGCCTTGCAAAAAGTCACACAAGCTTTTGTTAGCCTGCTGCATAATAAAAAAGAATGTGTAGTCATGCTTGAACTCGAAACTTATGTCGCATACTTTAGTTATTCGTATTTGATGATTCCTTGGTCCACGACCTCAGTTCAAATGATCTCAAACAGAGAAGGGACCTGGTTACGGTCATGTTTTATTACCTTACACTGGTGATGTTTGCTTTTAGGAACTCAGGGACTCCGCTTCAAGTCTCAACATTTCATCCTGTTCTTGAAAAAAATTCGTTTGATTTATTGGGGTTTAACGTCCCAAAGCGACTCAGGCCATGAGGGACGCCGTAGTGAAGGGATGCGGAATTTTCGACCACCTGGGGGTGGTCTTTAACGTGCACTGACATCGCACTACAGTACACGGGCCTCTAGAATTTCGCCTCCATCGAAATTCAGCCGCCGCGGCCGGGATCGAACTCGCGTCTTTCGGGCCAGCAGCCGAGCGCCATAACCTTAAAAAAAAAATTCAGATGTGCCGATTTCAAATGCATGTTGCCGTGTGTCTGGCGACACCTTTCGTCCAAAAGTCATGTCTAAAGCCAATAAAGGGACAGTGGCTTGAACCAACAGGTGGCTGTGGGCAGAGTGCATCAAATTGTTTTATGGTAAGAACTACTTTGTAATCAGAGGCATAAACAGGCATATTTTAGACTATAGTCGGAAATTCCCTTATTGAGGCATACAGTTTCCTGTTAATCTCTCCAGCAGTTTGGAAACTCCCGGCATTCTCCTTGCATTGTTTTATATTATTTTCAATCATACACTGCTCTCAGTCGGAGATGAATTCTGGAAGGCAGCAATTTGGCAAATGGTAGTGGCTGCGCATCGTTGTTTTTTTCAGCGTTCCAAGAAGTATTCTTTACGACCCTCTTTTTCCATTGATAGATGCGTTCTTTTATTTGAAACGTGGAGCTGATTCTGATTCCATTTGTATTGGCTTTAAGCCTGGCAAAGCTCTGCTTGTCCGAAATCGCTTTCTCTCCATCATTAATTTTCAAAAAAATTGCTGAGGCTTAGCTAAGGTTAAGCCTAGTCAGATGCGAAGCATATTGATGGCTAGGCTTGGTAATACATGTCTTTCCTTGGTTGAATACTTGGTCATTTTAATACAACCACTAGAAGCCTTCGTCGTGGGGGAAGACAACGGCATGGCTATAGCGGAACGCCGACTAACCCCGAGACGCGCTTTGGGTGAGCGCCTGGATTGCCACGGAAGCCGCGTCCGCCTGCCCGGTGGAGCGAGCGTTTCACCTACACCGAGTGTGAACGCGCGTTCGAAATGCGCGGGAATGCCGCTCGAGGACATTCCGGCGTCTGTGCGATGGCATCGTTCTCCCTCTCCCAGCACGTGACGGCGATCTGTCGTGACGTCATTGTGTCATGTGGTGTGACGTCACCATACCACGTGGTCTGCACGGCGTGCAACCACAGCGACGGCGCGAGGTGGACCCCCGTCTTCCTCTGTCGTGACATCATGTGTCACGTGGTATGTCACGTGGTGTGACGTCCCTGTACCACGTGGTCTGCACGGCGTGCAACCACAGCGACGGCGCGAGGTGGACCAACGGTGGACCCCCGTCTTCCTCTGTCGTGACGTCATGTGTCACGTGGTATGTCACGTGGTGTGACGTCACTGCACCACGTGGTGTGCACGGCGTGCAACCACAGCGACGGCGCGAGGTGGACCCCCGTCTTCCTCTGTCGTGACGTCATGTGTCACGTAATATGTCACGTGGTGTGACGTCACTGTACCACGTGGTGTGCACGGCGCGTAACCACGGCGAAGGGCTGTAGTGTATCTCTAGTAATATGCTTCGCATAAAAATATTTCTTGGGAGCGAATCAACAAAAAAAATGCCCAGGCTTAGCTTGGTTAAGCCAAGAATGCGTTGCATATTGCGCGGTCTTTTTGCGCGAGGTATTGCTTGGCGGCACTCGATTTTCTCAGCAGCTTTTCCTACGTGACGTATGGATGGATGGATGGATGGACGGATAGAAGCGCCCCCTTTGAAACCGGGCGGTGGCAACCGCCCCGTTTCAAACCACGTGACGTCACGTCACGTGGTTTGGTGGCTGCCCGGCCGTGCCCAAGTGCTGAACTGAGTGATTGCAATATGCTACGCATAAAGTTCAGGGTGGTGGTGGTGGTGAAAACTTTTAATTGATGAGATTGAGTTTGGGAGCCACAGAGTGGCCCCTCTACATGGTCGGCGTCCCTAGTCCGGGACACCACATGACAAGGCCCCGTCTCTCGCCCGTTTCACCAGAGCTTGCAACGCTGCCAGGGAGTACACAGAACGCCATCGCCCGTTCGGTTGTACGCCTTGCTCGTAGGTAAATTTGGTTTTTAGTAAAGGAAATGTATTTGTCTCTCATATCTCGGTGGACATCTGAACCTCGCCTAAACGGGAAGGGAGGAAGCAAGGAGCGAAAGAAGAAAGAGAGAAAGAGGTGCCGTAGTGGAGGTCTCCGGAATAATTTAGACAACCTGGGGATGTTTAACGTGCACTGACATCGCACAGCACACGGGCGCTCCTTGCGTTTCGGCTCCATGGAAACGCGGCCGCCGCAGTCGCTTTCGAACCCGGGTACCCCGCCTCGGTAGACGAGCGCCTTACCACTGAGCCACCGCGGCGGACGAGGAGGGAGGGGAAAGTTTATTTTCACTAATGGCTTTTCCTGCGGTTCAGATACGTCTTGGTTCTACCCCCAGGAGCCTTCTCTGTCGAAGTCGTCCGCCTCTAATCAGTGATCGGTTGCCCTCAGTCCAGGGCTCCGCTGGCCACTGCCGCCCGTTGAGCTCGCTTTACCAGACCTTGTTGGTCTTCACAGCGGTCGCTGGAGAGCAGGGTCTCCCACTCCACCGCACTCGGGTTTTGTATTTTGGGCCCATGTGATGTGGTATAGAGTATGTTTTTCGTCGCACCAGGAACATTTGTCCGCGTATATCGTAGGGTACATTTTGTTTAGTATATGTAGGTTTGGGAAAGAGCCTGTTTGCAATTGTCTCCAAGTGACAGCTTCCTCTCTGCTGAGAGAATACCGCGACGGGTAATTAATGGCTAATTACTGATTAATGACAACATACTAATGAACTGCTAAGTATTAACGCTTAAGCTTAGCCTTTAGCAGGGGAACGCGACAGCGTGTTGTAGCGCTGCCAGGGAGTTCACGGAACGCCACCACACGTTCGGCGCGATGCCTCGCCCTTTGAACGCAACGCTTTTTGAGGAAAGGAAATGGAGCAGTAATTCTGTCATCTCGGTGGGCACCTGAACCGCACCGTACAGGTAGGGAGGAAGTCGGAGTGAAAGAAGAAAGAGATAGCGTTGCCGTAATAAAGAAAATGAAAATTGTATTTGAGGAAAGGAAATTATGCAGTAACTGTCTCACAGTCGCTCCTCGCGCATGCGCAGTTGGGGCTCTCCGGGGCTCCGCGAAATCGCTTACACCTAGCGTAGTGTTGCTTCCGCAACAAAAGCTCTTCGTCCCGCCGTGGTGGATCAGTGGTTACGACGCTCGGCTGCTGGCCCGAAAGACGTGGGTTCAATTCCGGCCGTGGTGGCCGAATTTCGATGGGGGCGAAATTCTCGAGGCCCGTTTACTGTGCGATGTCAGTGCAGGCTAAAGAACTCCCGGAGCTGCCAAGTAATGTTGTCCATCCGGAGCCGCCAATGTAATGTTGTCAATCGCACTAAGCACTTAACCAAGCAGGACTGCTAGCAGGTGATAGGGCAAGGCCGTACTCAACAGCTTGGCAATGGAGTGGTGTTCATAGTGACTAGGGGATTTGGATGCACTGGTTGTATAAGCGAGCGCGAAAAAATACTTATGGTTAAGAAACTACCTTTTAGTTCTACTTATATTTTCTGGACAACAAAATAATCCGGCCACTTAGCGACGTCGTACATTAACGGCTGTAATTTATGGATCGACGAAGGAACGATATGCGAACCCACTGTCGACGAGATAAAGACACGCGGGGTTCAGTGCTGATCGCCTTATCAGCTTTATCTCGGTATCTTTTTTTGCAGCTTTCTTTTAAAGAGGGAACGAATGAAATCAGCATGCAGCAGCAATGGTAGCAACTGCCGTACTTTGCGAAGGCTCTGAGGCAGCCGCAGGGATGGGCTTCCCACATCGACGTTGTGTTGTTCGCTCCTTGTGTGAATTTGTGGCCGAGTTTGCGCCTTTCCCAGACCGTTATTTCTGTGTTCATCCAAAATAATCTTTGGCTGCGGAAATTTCCACAATTTTCTTTTCAATTGTAAAGATTCGCTGAAAACTGGTGTAGCGAACCTTTCCCCTTGTTGTCCGATTTTGTACCGGAAATTTCCCGATGAGAGCTACAATGGGCATTAAAGCTGGCGTACTTTTCTTTTTTTTTCTCTCAGCTGTCTTCCGCCACTGGAAATTGTTTGAAGGAAGCGAAGACGAAGGTTCCGGCGACGTGGAGTCCTGGACGGTGCTGATTCTGCCCTGGGCTTCGACTCCCGCGCTGGTGATGCTGCTCTTTGTTCCTGACACTGTGGTTGCTTCAAGGCTCAAAGCAGTTCGTCGACCAGAGACAGCGGCCGCCGGAAGTCCACCGCGCCTTCTGTCCAGGCCTGTCCAGGAGTGTCTTCAACAACGCGGCTATGAGCTTGCCGAGCCGCGGCATAAACACCCAAAGACGGACGCGTGGCCCTATAACCTCGACGAACACTTCACAAGCAACAATACTTCCACTACCACGACAACGAACGGTGCTGCAATCACAGCGACGATCGCTGCTACAACAACGGAAACTGCTACAACTAACATCACAGCCACTAAGATAACAACCTCCGCCACAACCAGCCAACTTACCAACAACCGCTTTTTGAGCCTTCATGGATGGACAGCGCCATGCGGGGATTCGAGCAAGCAGAGTGGAAACGGCAAGCGACTATGAAGTATCGACGGCCGTCTCAGCAGCTCGTGATTCCGCCGTGGATTCTTCTAACATGCGCAGTACTCCTCATGGCTCTAGCCCACTATTTTGAGGTTAAGCTAGACAATGGAAACCACGCAGCGCCATCTATCTGGCGCGGGACAATGTTAGAACTCCTTTATCGTTCCCGACATCAGAAGTCGTCTCTGACACCAAGATCATCTCAAGATCGCGGACTGCTGCGCGAGGTGCAGCAGTGTTTTTTCATGCGCTATTAAAAAGGTACGATTACCGCCACGGACGCCTCGGCTTCGCTCTTTCAGACGTCCACGCAGCAATAAGCAGACCCTGAGGGCATTCCAAATCCCCCAACGACTAGTGCCAAGATGACGGAAAAAACCAGTACCGCTTCTACTGCAACGTCCACTGCAGCTACAACCATAACCACTTAAACCACCACAACAAACACTGCCACGACTACCGGATCCGCCACTACAGCGGTTACATCAAGCACTGCGTCCGCTTTCACATCGCCGCCGCGGTGGTTCAGTGGTTAGGGTGCTCGGCTGCTGACCCAAAAAGACGCGGGCTCGATCCCGGCCGCGGCGGCTAGAATTTCGATAGAGGAGAAATTCTAGAGGCCCGTGTACTGTGCGATGTCAGTGCACGTTAAAGAACCCCAGGTGGTCGAAATTTCCGGAGCCCTTCACTACGGCGTCTCTCATAGCCTGAGTCGCTTTGGGACGTTAAACCCCATAAACCAAACCTAAGCCAAACCCGCTTTTACATAGACTATTGCGACCTCTATGCACACGAACTGCTACAACAGCGAACGCTACAACCACTGCCATCGCTACCACAATGGCAAAAGCCACCCTATTTATTGCTCACAACACCTACAACGCCGACGACAGATTTTCTGGGTAACGGGGCTTTAACCCTATCGTGTTTATATATTATCTAATCGTGTCAACCGGAACATTATAAATTATAAAGCTTTGTTGCTCCGCACTCATTGATCCGAAAAATGTCTCTGCTACGCACTAAGAATTTCAGGCCTGAACGCGTTTGTGATTGTATGCGAGCAAGACGGTCAGCCTATAGTATTTGGTAGTCACAACTACGGGCTTTGTAAATATAGGAGGCGTCAAGCGCAAACGACGTACACGGACAAAAGCGAAACCGCACCGACTCAGTATACACTTTAAAGCAATGAAGGAATAACTCGGTGACAACGTCGTGCCTCTCCCAGCACTCGCCGACTTTAGGGAGATATTTTGTGCACTCGAACATCCACCAACAGGATGAAAGTACAAAAAGACGATTTTGTTAAATTACTCTCATCATTTTCATGGTTCATAATTGCCTTTCATGATATCCATCGAGCCTCCCTCTTGCCTTTGCCGCGATGCCCCTGGAACGGCGTTAATTGAACCAAATTGATTGCAAAAAGAAAAGGAATTCTAACGTTGCACCAACCTTGCCTGGTGACCTAAACACACAGCTAATTGGGAAAAAGGCTTGTGGTTACCGAATAGGTTTGCCGCAAATCAACTGGATTGTCGCCAAATCACTAATCACAAACATTTGCTATTGTGTCAGGAGCAAACAATGAAGAAATTTCCAAGGGCTATCACGGTAGAGCGTAAACCGCCAAACTCCGAAAAATTTTCCGCTGCGCTTCTTGCGCTTGCCGGGTTACGCAGAAGCAAGTTTTCATGGCCCCGTGAGGTCTCCCAGTGAGGTGTGCGATCTCGAACGCCGTGTACTTGGGCTCCTTATCAAAATTTTTGGTGTAATAAAGGATAGAGCTGAAAAAGCACAGCCCATTGTGAGTGAAGGGTGGGCTGTTGCTGTCCGTGAAGCTTTTGCGTAAGTCCAAAGGAAGGAAGCTAGATTTCATAGTCAGAGCGAATGAACATAGCCTCTGGTCCGAAGATATACTCTTATTCTTCCTCTGTGAATTCAAGTAATTGCATCCCGTCGTCTTTCCTGGTGCGCATTTTGCCCCCTGAAAGAAATAACATTAATTTCGTACATGTTTTCTCTTCAGTTTGAACTCCCATGTGCTAAAGGCGCCTCGCCGAAAGAGCGTGGCTTGAAGACGCTAGCTTGGATGGTGGGGCTAGTTGCTGGTTATTGACAGCTAGAATAACAACACAGCGTAAATTTTAGTCAACGACCAAGAGTCCCGTCTTTTCTTCGCCCTTGTCTAAACGTTGCGTTCTGCTGTATTCCTAGCTGTCGTGGCTTGAAGGCAGGCAGCATTTTGGCTGCACTGTCGGATTCCTAGTCTAAAAATTTTAGCCCAAAAATATTTGAATTTATTTTTACCCACAAAAATTTTCATAACTTTTTGTACGGCACACAAAAATAATCGTTAAACATGTTAAAAAGGCTAAATATTAAACATGTTATATGTTAAACATGCCACACCGACTTTTTGCACATCCCTCTCATCAGGGAACAAAAAACACTCGGACGCCTACAATCGAACACATACCTAAGCCCAGGTAGACCGCCCTCCATGTACCGGGAAGACATATACCCACACTGATTGTTCTGCGGAAACATGGCCTCCCTTTTCCGTATGGTGTGGGACCGCCAGGAAAATTCACAACTAGTCAGGATAACGAGGCCAACGACGGAGGACTGGGTGGCATACCTGTCCAGCTCCGACCCTCAGATCTAGCTACGGCTGGTGTGGAGGCCCAAGGCGGTAGACGAAGCGATCGGATTCTTGGAATAAGGAACCGATCCTTAACTAAATCATAAACAAGAGTTCAAAATAAATCAATTGCAAAGATTTTGTTGTTGCTAAGCCCACGAGAAAATATCTTCTCAATGCGCGGTTCAGATCTATTGAAAACACCAGAAACATCGTTGTATCTCCTGTGGAATGTAATAATTCGAAGATAAAAATAAACTTCTATTTGTTTTGGTCTTTGCCATTTCTGACAATCGAAGCTAGCAGGGCAGGCATGGTTCTAGACAAGGAGGAAGAAGACTGCACGCGCCGCTGTCGCTGTCGAGTGCGGAACGCTCTGCCTGCTTTTTAACCAAGCACTGTGCTTGTAACACCGCTCTTATTCTTGGTGTGACACTGTGAGAGCCTCTTCTACGTCCTTGCATCTTCTTCAGCGACCTCGAACTGTGATACCTCCCGAAACCCGTGTCCAAGGAAAACTGCCCGCTAACACAAGCAGCGCTCATGGAGAACACCGATTTCGGAACGAGTATGAACACGGGGCGGCGTGCTTCCAGCGCCAGAAGGCAATCGCTGAGGAGGCATTCGTTGAGGAGGCATTCATTGGGGGCAAATTCATCAAGGAGGCAGTCTCTGAGGAGGCAGTCAATGACCGAAATGTCCGGTACTACGGTAATGGATAGTTCGGAAGAAGATACCTTAGCCTCGCGGTCTTCCCGACACAGTAGAGGTGAGTCTTGTTATCGTGTAATGTACTTTCCTTTTCGAACGAATGATACGAAGACCGACTGCTATACCGCACTTAATTGTTTGACACGGTGATTGCGTGTGTCAAGTGTTCTGCACCATTTACTCCTGTTAAAATCCAGAACATAGATTCCAGACTTTGTACCAGTATTTGCCTTTGTATACTTCTTCCAGCTGTGGCACAACCTTTGTCAGAAACTAAACAATCCACAAGGTTTGCTTCTAGGCCATGAACTTCACCTTTTTATGCACCACGAGCGTTCCATATCTTTCCAAGGTTTAAGGAACAGACATCCTCTCCCCTTCGAAGCTCATTCAGGTGGTCTAGAAGAGTGCCGCTACAAAGTTTACAAGGAAAGCCTGTGGACTGCATAGTTTTGAAAAGGCGCGTATACTTTTAGCAAGGCCAATGCCGGAAGCAGGAGTGCAGAACTGGTCAGGGGAGGGGGGGGGGGGGGGGGGGGGGTTAACAGACTCAACGGTATAACTTGGAGAAATTGATCTCAATCACAGCAATCACCTTCTTGAAAGCGCACCGCTAATTCAGACTTGCTTATTATCTATTTCCACTACCGCTCGTGTAGGCTCAATTTCGAGCATCACTGTGTCGCTGATTCTTCCCCGAACCTTTCCATACGCGACTTCTCTTCATGACTGAGCACGACTTACTGTTTCATCTTTCTGTGCCGGTATTCGTAGCTGTTGTGTTATGTGTTGCTGTTACCTACCAGTAAATATCTGAGCAATTCTTCACATAATCGTTTATCAGTTAAAACTTTGCTGTAGCGAAAGTTGCATTAAAACGTTCAATTACTAGTATTCGGTTTATTCGCTCAAAATGAAACATGAAAACCACTAGAATTAAAACTGGCTCAAAAAATTGCCAGTTATACTGTGGGTATCTTTCATTGCGGGTAATTGCGACTAATTCTGGAGAACATTCACCCACTGGGACGAAGAGTGAAGGATTCCGCGTTTTCAGCTGGGCACAGCTCTCCCCTTGGAGACAATACTAGGCAACAAGTAGCCTGAAAACTCATTGAGAAGGAAATAGTCAGAACAATCGTTGACTACCAGCTCATCGACACCATGAGAGTGCAAATTCGTGACAGCGTACTGAAGTGTCAGCAGGAGTGTGCGAGGCTTGTCGCGCTTTTTTTGCAGTACATGGCGGACGCTCGATGTACCGAGGAAATGACCCAGGTGTCCGTGCCGTGGCGCCGCCTACCGACGTATGGCAAATTGCAATGACGGTCGGGCTATTGCTGACCCTGGTGGGCCTCGTCGTTGCGGGCCTGCTGTGGGCTACGAAGCAGTCTGCCGACCTTAAGCATCGCAAGACTGATGTCAGCCCCGTCCCTACCCTGTCCAGGAGCGTCATCACAGAGGAAGTGACTACGGCGACATCTTCTACCACTACATCCACAACAACCACCACTACTACTACCACAACCACCACCACTACAACCACTACTACCACAACTACAACGACCACTACCACTACAACTACTACCACAACTACAACGACCACTACCACAACAACAACTACTACCACAACTACAACGACCACTACCACAACAACAACTACTACCACAACTACAACGACCACTACCACAACAACAACCACTACTACCACTACAACTACCACAACTACCACTACCACAACTACCACTACCACAACAACCACCACAACAACTACTACCACAACCACCACCACTACAACCACTACTACCACAACTACAACGACCACTACCACAACAACTACTACCACAACAACCACTACCACCACAACAACCACTACCACTACTACCACAACAACCACTACCACTACTACCACAACAACCACTACCACTACTACCACAACAACCACTACCACCACAACAACCACTACTACCACAACAACTACTACTACCACAACAACCACCACCACTACTACCACAACAACCACTACCACCACAACAACCACTACTACCACAACAACTACTACTACCACAACAACAACCACCACTACCACAACAACAACCACCACCACTACCACAACAACCACTACCACCACGACTACCACAACAACCACAACAACCACACGCAGGCCACCGGGAGCATACAGCGTAAGTCGTGAAAGAACAGCCCTCTTTGTGGTTTGGGTAACTAACGCGTACAAACTAGGTCTTTCATAGGTATAGGTGTTTAAAACGCTTTGTTTGGCGAGAAAAAAGTAAAGAGAGCGTGCAAGATATCTCGCTTTCATGTTCACGCGGATACCAGTCCTCCCAACAGTGGCTAAGTCGTTTGAGCGTTCGGTTTGTATACGTCAGGGGCGGGGTTCAATCCCTTGTGCCGCCGACCGTGCACCGGCTTCCAACAGATACATGTTTTCCCATTCCTGGGTGCTTGGCTTATCTGAGGCGAAATACTTAGAAAATGTGTTTTTTACCCCACCTTTAGCACATGAAAATTACCTGTGACCTATCATTCTCGTTTCTGCAAGCAGTTTAAGACAAGATCAAAAATAATAACCGCTTCTTACGCCGGTTAGCAAACTTGAAAATTCACTCTAGCCCACACAACACGCGACATACTGAAAGATGGGAATAGAGAGATGTTGGACAACATATGGCTTACAATTGTCAGAAAACAGCTTACCAAGATTGTTAAACATGTGACATACAAACGCATTCAGCCTGATTTCAATATATTAAGGGGAATTCGCAATTACTTTAATACGTACAGAAAAATATATAAACAAGACCACAAAACAGCATCATTAACGTCCCAGGTACTCTAGTTTATTGTAGAACTCTATTTCCATCACTAAATCCTTGGCAAACTGATCTGCATTCTTGTTGAGCCAAGCGTTCTTGTCGATTTATTTTGCTTGTTCGTACAATGTTTCCTATGTTCTGTTCATGCTAATTCCAAACTGTAAGGTGACGTCAAATCTGAATTCCATATATCTATCGTTATACGCCTACTAAAATTGTGCCTTCAAATGTATTCCTTTCGCAACCAGACAGACCTTTGTCTAATATTTTCTTTTGAATGTAATGTTTGTTTCATATCCTTGTATGCTCCAATATTGCCATTAGTTCTATTTTGGTATGTATATATGTGTACTGTACATATGTCGTTTTGTTTTTATATCTGAAATGCTTTCTTGCGACTGCAACGCGATGTTGCTAGTGCAGAGGAATGAGGCTTTGTCAAGCTGTCGATGTGGCAGGTTTTTCTGTAGGCCTGTAGCATCGCGTATAAGCGACGCTAATAAGGGCACTGTTATTGTTATGGTATCATTATTATTATTACCTTGTGCCATAGCGCTCTTTGGCCATAGCTGCCCTTGTGGCATTGACGCTAACTTATGATCGTCAACAATGCTAATTCGAGAGATTTTTTGGCCCAAACGCACAATAAAGAGCCACCGCGGTAGCTCAGTGGTTATGGCGCTCGGCTGCGGACTCTAAAGACGTGGGTTCGATTACAGCCGCAATGGTCGAATTTTGATGGTTAGAGTCCCGTGTACTGTGCGATGACAGTGCACGTTAAAGAACATCAGGTGGTCTAAATTCCCGAAGCCCTCCCCTACGGCGTCCTTCATAGCCTGAGCCGCTTTGGAACGTTAAACTCCAATAAAGAAACAAATTAAGTGACATAAAACTCAAAGAGAACTGTGATCTTTCCTTCTCTATAACTTTCAAATTTACAACCTTAAAGCAAAAGTGATGATGTAAATGTGACAATAAATTTAGTTTAAAGCAAGGAAGTTGTGCTTAGAAATAATGTTGCAAAGACGTTTTGGAATAATTGGAAAAGCCCACCTTTCTTCTATACGCAGGAAAGTCTTTTGAGAATTGTCCGTTGCAAGCATCGACTATTTAAGACTGCCATAGATAACCAATTTGGAATGCTCCAGACGAAACGGGAATGTTAATAGCAAAAAAAAAATGAATCCTGCTGAGGGGAGGTTGGCGGATATATTGAATCTTATAGTTAAATCTTGCAACATACATTAATTGCTTTCAGAAACTCTTTCCTGGTAAAGAATGCTTTTGTTTAGTAACGCTGGGTATGGCACAGGCTTGATGATAAGCTTCTCAAGCATGGGAGTGTTCGGTTTCAAGATCAAACACGCAAAGCCAGGCGAAAGTGAGTTGTACCTGGAGTAGTAGAGCTTTCGCTTTAAAACATGCGGTCGCTTCACTTGAGCAGCCGCCGCGCTACGCTTGACATCGGCAGATTTCCAAACAACGCCTCTGGAGCTGCAAGGTATCTTTGAACCTGGGTTTGGTTATATTTTGTCAGAACCGAGAAGATTCATGCCAATGGAACGTTGTTTTGACAACAGCTGCAGAATTGTGCTTAAATCGGGGCGAAGGCAGGCGGCGGTGGCCATTGCGATGCGCGGGGACAAGAATCAGTTCCGCGCGCTGATTGGCTGATGCCCGCGCAGCCTCTGGGCAGCGGCGGACGCCGGACGAAGAAACCTAACAAAGCTAGATCGGGACCGAACAGCCTGTTTTCGCGCTGAGTGCGCGAAGTTCGTGCGTTATTCGAGGGTTTTTCGCTTCTAGGAGGTCGGCCTTTAAGCGTCAATGACAGGTTTTAAGCAGGCAGAGGAGAACCTTTTTGTCTGGTAGGCGCGGCGTCAAACGTTTGCGAGGCCCACGAGCCGCTGAGAAAAGCTTTGTTACGTGTAACCTGGGCCCACAGCCTGCAAATGGCAGGTAACCTACAGGCTTCATACTCTAAAGCGCAGGTTGCAGTTTTAGATTTTGTGGTAGATGCAATGGCTCGCACAATATTATTCTTCTCTCCAAATTGCGTGCCTCTACAACTTGTACTGAAGCTAAGACAGAAAGCAGATTCAATGGCCACCCAGGTTGCTGAATTTGCTGAATGCAGCAAGGAGGCGGCAAGCGCCCTTGCAATGTGCTTTATGGCATCTGAAACACAGAATACAAACTCAGATATTGCGAACTTGAGTGCATCAATTTTTCGCTCAAACTTTTTCCGCTCTTGATTTTTGAAATTATTGACATGACGGATTGTTTCTCCACCATTTAGAATTTCTCGAATCGCCTTTCATCTGAGCTCTGCAAGCTAGAACCACGAGCTTAGGTTTTAAGCAATGCTTAGCCCTTAATTAACGAGGAAACACTAATATTCTATAGAAACTTGCTCGCGTAACCTTTCTTGTCAAAATAAGTCATTCAGGTGAAGGAAATACTGAGGTAGAGGCCCGTGTACTGTTCGATGTCAGTGCACGTTAAAGAACCCCAGGTGGTCTAAATTTTCGGAGCCCTTCACTACGGCGTCCCTCATAGCTTGAGTTGCTTTGGGACGTTAAACCCCAGTAAACCAACCAAACCAAATACTGAGGTGAAGTTCAGTTAATGAAAACCTGCAAAAGAGGAGTAAGCGTGGGCAGAATTTACTTGGTGTAGGAATGAACGCTCAGTGCTGTAGCAAGAACACAGCCTGAACAATAGTGAACGTGTCTGGAACATGTATAACCTTTCTCCAGGTATTCGCAGCTCACCCCCCCCCCCCCCCCCCCCCCCTTTTGTTGTACGCTTATCCGCTGTTGACCCTTGCACTCATCTGCTAACCGAACGTGGGGTAATAAAATACCACCTGGCCGCATTTCGATGGAGGAAGAATTGAAAAAGCCGCCGCATTTTGTGCAGAGACAGCGTAGGTTAAGAAGGTCCTCGCGGTCATAATTACCCAGAAGCCTTCCATTACGGGGTGCCTCAAAACACAGATGCCACTTCATGACTTAGAGCAACCCGACAAAACGCGTGTTGAAAGTAAAAAATAAAATAGATCCTCTGGTTGTTTGAGGTATGTTGCGGCTACTTTGGCTGCGAAAGACGCACTTCTTGCTCTTAAAATTAGATTTAATAGTGGGAAATGCACGCCCTGCCTGATTCACACTCATGACGTAAATAAGGAAAAGTACTCCGTGATCCCCAGCTGACAGTCAATGGAAATACGGCCATCCTACTAAAACGGTCCGTATGAGCCGGTTACAGAGAATTATGAAAACACGGACTCGTTGCGGTATGGAAAACAATACAGAAATCTATGCGCTTTCCATATAATATCCATGTGGTGCGCCCGATATCATATGGGGTCCGTAGGTTTTCATATGCGCTGAACATATAGTTTACATTGACATTGTGTATTCTATATAGACTGTTCATCAGCCATACGAAAAACATAAGCATTATGAGACTCGTCGTATCGAACTTTTCATTAGTGCAACCTCAGGGATCTGTAATAAAATAATGTTCATTGTCACCGCACTTAGCCTAGAAAAACATGTGAGGTGGCGACACCTACATTTCATTGTTTCTGCCTTTTCTAGTTTATCAAAGTTAGCATTCAAGGAAAGCAGTCTATTCGTCATTAAAAAGACTCTAGCAATTCAGGCCAACTTCAGTTCGCCCTCGGTGTCCCTCTAAACACCATGAGCTACGTAGGTACAACCAACGGCAAAATCAGTTGGGGCATGCGAAAGGCGACGAGAATCAGATCAAGCTTCATTGCTGCGCCGTCAGACGTTGCACTTCTAGGGTCGAGACATCGCAGTGCGCGTGTCCGTCCTTTCACGCTCTCAGCCCTATCTTTTATCTCTCTTGCATTTGAGTAGCTGCTTATCTGTAGCGCTTGGCGGTAGGGGTCGCTTTCTTTATTCACTACGTCACGCTCGCACTTCTCCGGGGCGCTTGGCAAGGGTTTAGCGAACTGCGAGCGCCACGCTGTGAATAAAGAAAGCGACGCCTAAAGCCCCAACTCCATGAACACGTCCGCCGCGTGCGCGCGGAGCGCCTGCGCCCCTGCGCGACCAGCACGCTCCGCGACGGGCGTCGAAAAGTGACATGCATCTCCATGCTCCTGGTGCTGGCTCGCTCCCCCTCTCGAGCCGACTGAAAAAATGTCACGCCGTGAACAAACGATGGTTGGGGAGCTGCAAGGATTCCAAAAAAACTTGGGGGAATCTCAAAGAGCTTCAAGCCATGAAGAAAAGAGTCTCCGAGAGCCCCGCGGTCTTCGCATTGTTGTAAACCGGACTCCGCTTCGGACGCGCTCGCAAGCGTCCGCGCGCAGGCGCCGATATCTGGCACTGTCGGATGCGAGCGTCGTGGACGCGCTCGGCGGCGGCCGACGCGTCGCGCATGCCCAGACTTCCTCTGGCCGGCGCGTGGGCCCCCAAGCGCGCAGGACGCGCGCCGAAAAGCGCCGATGGAGTTGGGCCTTAACGCTAAAGGGCATATGTAATCGGACAGTCCGCCGCAGGTGAGAAAAAGAGAAGGCTGCAAGCATGAAAGGATGCGCACGCGTTTTGCGATGTCTCTACACCGGAGGTGCAGCGCCAGATGGCGCGGCGATGCAGTTTTACTTAATTTTGGCAGCCTGTCACGTGCCCCAACTTATTTTGCTGCCGGTTGTACCATCACCACTGCTTGTTCTAGTTTGCATTCGGAGAGGGTTGGCCCGCATTTTTTGAACTTTCAGGCACCCCTAGTACAACTGCGGCTGTACTTAAGAGCGGGGTTCAGAAGACAGCAAGCTGTGTATCTTACTAACTAAGGGCGCGGTTGCTCCCATAGTCGGAGGCACACGCGTTCATTATCAATGTTATAGCTAGCATTCCAGTTTTGAAGATTCCAGCCGTCTGTAAATAGTACCACACCTGGTAACTGCGTGCGAAGACAGAATTGTGGACGCGAATCCCAGATGCTACGTTATATCGCGATTAACCTGATAACGGCAGCGATCAATGCCTCTAATACTCGACATCGCGAGTTTGAATCAAGTAGCAGGAGAATTTTATGAAGTCAATTTTCTAACTTATAAATGGTTGTTCTGCTGCGCGAAAAACTTTAACCTACCCAGAAAAAGCCATGTAATTAATTTTCATTTAGTACAATAAATTTTTTTATTCGAGCTGTTTGCCAATAGGCATAATGAAAAAGGAAAGAAAGCTATAAAAAGGAGTGTAAACAAGCCTCGCTTAAAAAGCGGCAAAAGTTCGCGATAACTTTTGCCGCGATAATTAGGGGTTGGTGGGGAGGGGGGTGCCTTTTCTTTAAGCCGCTTTTCGGTGGACAGCTCCAAGGTGCGCTCAGTCAAACACTTTTTGTTACGGCTACTTTCGCATCAGAATGCATTACCTCTGTGGATCATCGTGAAGCAGTCAAATATTATCTTTATATTATCCAAAGGATGTACATTTGCTGCCATCACACGGCCGTAGAAATTGGTTTAGAAGTGAAAAAGGCATTTTTAGCGTTAGTTTATGTAGTGCTATGGCTGGTGTGAATTCGCAAGCATCATTGTGCGAATGAAAATTACATGATGTGATAATGCCATTGATAATTAATTTCTCCTATTAGGCCACTCATTCCACTTTTTGTGTCATCATTTCTAGGATTTCTTTAAAAAAATGCCACAAGTTTTTCGAGCCACCGTAAAAACAAAGCTCGTGGGACTTAACGGACGAACTTTATAGAGTATATTTTTGTGGAGCTGATGAATCGAATGTGGCACGCACTTTCAACTCGCGAACAGCGCCCAACAACACTGTGTATAAGGGAATCCACGAATCGCTGAATGGAGTCGAAGTTCTTGAGCAAATTCTTTTCTTTCACTTTCTGCGCTCATCGAGGTTGAATGCTGGTGTCTGATCGTTGGCGCCCTCTCTTGTCCTGAAAAGCAACTTAATTTTCTCCTCTTCGCAGTGCACAAAAAATGCCGGTCTCTACACCATTTGCCGCTTGGGAAAACCGGGCTACTACTACGACATTCAGCACAGAACGTGCCGCCACACCAGCCAGGATATGAGCTACATGTGCCCCCCAGGGATTAACAGATTCTTAAACATGGACAGATGCAGCCGATATTGCCTGCGAAAAGGCGTCATATATGCAACGGAATGCCACCAGCCGGCGCAATTTGTGAAGTGCACTAAAGCACACATGGCGCGAACAGCAGTGTGGTGGTTCTACAAGACCGCCGCCGGCCAGTGAGTTCCAGCTCAGTTGCATCATTCCATTACTCAGTGCAGGGCGTGATTCTTCACGTAACGCTCGCCCCGACAAGCGGTTCAGTGATTGGAATCTTTGTTGTGGCGTCCACTTTACTTGCAGTCTGTTAAGGCAGAATGCATTTAAGGGTTTAGAAGAGTTGTTTTGTAGGCCAGTTGGTGATCTATACTTCAAGAATGCTTCGGCGCGGCAGACGAGGACAAAACGTAGAAAACATACCACAGAGTGCCAAAAAAACGTCTACTGGTCGGCTTCACAGAATGAGACGGGTTAATGCTTGAGCTGCAGAACAAATTGTACAGGCGCAGTTATCATCAATCACGATGTACATGACATTATAAGGTCATGTGGCGGAACGGCAAAGCTACCTACTCAGCAAACCATGACGGAAGTGCCGCAGCAATCAACAAATGCTCCAAGAGCGACACCACAGAGCACCACATGGCGCTCTGTGGTGTGTTTTCTACGCTTTGTCCTTGTCTGCCGCGCGAAAGCATTTCTTGAAGCATTTAAGGGCTGTTTTCCGAGATGTCTTGTGCACAGGTTTCCAAGCGAAAATGTTCTACGGGTGCCCGCACTCGGAGTCCTCTTAAGAAGGGAAAAGAAGGTGCATAGGAAGGCGCAATTGTCCTCTCCATAAATGCCAGTCGTGCAGCTGTCTAATAAAGTAACGCTCTAATTGCAGTCCTATTATTTTGAGGGAGTATTTAGGACGAGATGACAATCATTAGCTTCACTAGAATATTCCTCTCGATTCGTCGTTTCGTGACGTTACAGGAAGCGACAGCTTGAACGCCCTGCGGCTCTGGGTCTGACCGGCCGCGAGTACCGTTAGCGAGAGGCGCCTGCACTTGCATTCTCTGCGTTTGCGGTCCCCATCCCCTGCTGTCCTCACTCGGGTTGTTCCCGACACCTGTTTTCAGGAGCGTATGAAGACTAGCGTCCCGGAAATATTAACATTACAGTCCGAATTGTTGATATCAGTGTCCCAAGATTCTAAATCTGTCATTTTTGTCGAGAACAAACCTTCAATAACCACCCCTGCCCCCCCCCCCCCCGAAAAAAAACAACAACAATTAAATAAAATCCGCAAAAGCGGTGAACTGTATGTAGCGTTGCCCCGAGGGAATTTCAATAACGACGCCTGCTCACGTTTCTTCTTCAGCGGTGACGATTAGCTCCTCGCTTTCACATGCAAACTTGTTTAATCGGGGACGAGAACCATGGTCATTTTTAACTGAAGGAAGCAGTACAACTGAGCAGTGAGAACTAGAGGAGTAGTCTCTTAATTTCTCTTCATGAAAAAACCTCCTCAACATAATCGTAGGCAGGTAAACAACTTTATTTATTGATGAAAAATCAAGATAGGGGGAGGAGGAAAGAGGAAGTGGGACGACGATAGGCCCTTGGGCTGCTCTGCATGGGCGGGAACTTTTGTGCTTCGACGACCCCTCGGGCCCAGCCCACTGCCCGAAGCTGTAGTTGTAGTTGTAGTTGTAGCAGCCCCCGTAATTGTAGCCCTTTCCGCTGCCAGGGGGCACACTGCCCTTTTATATTTTTATAAGGAGAAGCCCGTTCTGAACGTTTAAATGGAAAAAAGTAGCCATGAGTTTGTTCTAATTGCCTACCATCCGCTGAAAGGCGGTTGAAGCGGGGGACAGAATGCTTGATGTTTGAACGGCGCCAGCAACCTGATCTGTGTCTTCTACTAAGGAGGGCATTTCGGAAGAAATCCAGATCATGCACTTGGTTAGCACCGGAGGTTACGCTTTCGTCTCAACTAAAGTCGATACGCTCTGTATTCAGGGGAATAAATGGCTCAACTAAAAACGAATAGAGATCATGTTTATAGCAGGAGCAACTCTGTTATTTACTAGAAAAGTAGCAAAGCTGACAACTACGAAAGTTTACAGTAATATGTTAAATTCTGTGGCTATCATTATCAACAAACTCGGATTCCGGCCACATAACCCGATTTCAGCCTGCAGTAGAATAAAACTTCTCTTTCTTTTGCAATGCGACAAATAATTTCCGAAGCGGTGCTGTTGGTTCGTATGCTTGTTTTTTTTTTTATCGTGCAAGCGTAAATGACAGTTGTTAACCCGCTAATCCGTTACGTTAATCCCCATGCAGGTGCGTCCAGTGGGACTTTCCAGACGGTTCTTGTCCCAAAGTGGAAGGCGAGGTGTATCAGTCGAGGCAAGATTGTCTTGCAAACTGCAAGGACAATCCTGAGAAGTCATCCTGCCAGTGGCCAAAAGAAAACGAGCCGTGCAGCCCGGAGTATTTTCAGACGCCTGTCTTCTTCAGTAACTATACCGGCATCAGGCGATGTTACAAATTAACGATCGGAAACGTGCGCGACCACCGTTGCCACGACGAGCTCAATTTTTACGATACCGAGGAAGAATGCTACAAATACTGCAGAGGGGTGACGAATTAAGCCCGTTGGTGAGCCGAAGGCGGGTCTGCTGCAGAACGGCCCATGTTTCGTCGGTATACACTCCTTCCGTTCGCGACTCACCCGAGAGTCAACACAACTTTGAAACGTTTACTGTGGCGTAGATCACCTACCCGTAGGATCTTCGTGCATCGAACTTTCATCGCGCTTTTAAAGTGCACCAGTACTTTTTAACATTGTTTCTTGAGCTTGCTAATTTTTGTGCGACTTTCTCTTCGAAGCAGTCTATGTTTAATGAACAGATGCATGCACGCATTTCGGCGAACGTTTTACATACAGCCTGGCTGGTGACGGGAAGGGGGGGGGGCGGGGGGGGGGGGGGGGGCGTCGCTTGTGCCGAAGAGGACATTACCACCTGCCAACTCGTCCTACATCATTGAAGACGAAGGCCTGGTTTGGACGGTGTCTGACAGGAGGACTGAGAGCGCAGCGCGAGGACTCCTCTTTGTTTTATTCTGTTTTTAAGGACAAAGTGCGTTAAATGTGGTGTGTAATCGCAGCAGGCGTTATTGGGGGGGAAGTGCTCAGTTCGCTGTACATGTTTGTTCTGCTTGTACAGGCTTATTATTTTGTATTCGGATTATCTGTTGCGTACTCCTATTGCTTTATCTCGAGAGATGAATTACACAGAGTTATAATTGGCCGCCGGTTATGCCTCTGCGTAAGCATGACGCGACTTTACAGATTTCCTTTCGACGAACGAAAACAATGTTTATTGGAGGCGACGCCGCGGACGCACCGCGGTGTTCCCTGTGACGCTAAGGATGTGTAATTCATAATTCTTGGAGCTCTAATGCTGCTCTATTAGTAGGTCTCACACCTCCGACCGAAAGAAAGCACTTGCTGTACGAAAAACTGCCTGTGCGAGCAATCACCTGGCGATGATTCAGTGCGTCGATCTTCCTGCAGACCGCATAGCTCTTCAGGACAGTGTTGTGTCTCCAAAAAAAGCAGCTCGAAATGTTTTTTTTATTTCTTCCGAACTCCTATTTTCCTCTCCTTAGCGCGCGAAGAGGTTAGTAAGTGTGATGAGATGAAGCGCTGCTTTGAAAATGCATTTCGCGCGGGCATCGGTGTGATCTCTTCCTAGGAACGGATTGCCCTCCTTTCTCCAGCACAGCAGTGCTTCGTAGAACGACCATCTGTTCGAAAAGCACGCCTTGCACAGCAGATGCAAAAGGTGTGGTATGTTCCCGCCCATGCTGCTATAGGTGCAACGGATTAATTAGGTAAGTACAGCATGCATTAAAGCAGGGAGCTAAAAAACTCTCCGCACTCTTCCCTCCTTTTCTAGGCTCTGGTAGGGGGGTTGCTGTGATTCGTCCGCCTTATTGATGGACATCGTAACCGGGGCTTTTAAATCTGCCGACGCCCGAGGCGCCACCAGGCGGTGCGCCACGCGCCCTTGCTTGTCCTGAGCTCCCTCGGTCTGTCCCCACCGAATACTTTGTCAGTCTTACCTTTGCCCCATTTCATCTCTACCCGCTCACCCCGCCGACGTCCAACTCCTCGCCACCGCCGACAGCCCTTTTTATTTGATGCTACCCCTAGTGGGGCCAGGTCGAAGCTGGGCACGCGGCCCACTTCACCAGATTTGACGGAGTAGCATAATTTATGGAACCGCATTTTTGGGTACATTATTTACTTGGCTTTCCTTCGCGTTCGTAAAAAATTTATCAGGCATATATTTTTCGTGGAATTCGAGATAAAAATTAAGTGTCCAAATAATTTCATGAAGGCAGCTACTCTCAGTCAGAATGGAAAGCCTGGAGACATGGTACGTGCCAAAGAAGGCGGTTGTCGTTTGTGTTGAGAACATGTTACGCTACAAAAGTCGTGAGCACGTATTACAAACCCGGTTAAATTACAGCACTGTGATTGTTGCGTCTGTTTTTGAAATAAATCCACCGTTATGAGTTATCCACATACTTGCTATTTGCGCGTAAATGTGGTTCCCCAAGTGATGATTTTTCTATTCTGTTTATATTCAGCGGTTACACTAGCATACATACTTTCCCACGCAGACAGCAAGGCTGGGGTTGATTTTGGTAACTTTAGTAAAGGGACACTTCTATCCGCTTCTCCTGGAGCCATTATAAACGGGCCAAAAATGTTGGTTTTCTAATCATATGTTATAAGAATTGCGTCAGCACGTTGCAGCGAATGTTTGTAGTGTTTTTTTTTTTGTTCATTCTTCAAAGCTGCTGGCACGCCGCTTTATCCCTTTGTTTGTGGTGCAAGACGCGCCTAGATTTATCTCGACTGATCGCATCCAGGCGGAGCCGATTCTACGTTGTTCCAAAGTGTTCTAGTAACTTTCGAAGCTTTATCTCGAGAGTTCACTATCAGCTTTAAAAAGAGCATGGCCGAGAGCGTCCGGCATTCTGTTCGACGACCACCGAGCACGCTTGTTGCTACGCCGCCACCGAGTGATTGAGTTCTTTGCGGGCGCAAGTCAGCCCAAATAAAGAGTTTCGTTTAGGTGCCATTCTCGCTGTTTTCCTGTTCGCCGGACTGCAGTCACCAATGCGTGACAATATAAGGTCCGAAAATTACATCAACGTACACTATATTGTCTAATTTATTCCCTCCTGGTTGCTCAAGGTTTCAGTAAGCGTAGCAAGCCATACATAAGAATTACAGATTAATGTTGACCTTATTTGGATCTGCACCAAGCTCTGGCCAATCCCCCACCGTGGGTATGTGCCGTGATTTTAGAGGAAAGGACAACAACAACACTCGCTACTGCGTCCCGAAAGTCAATCTACCAAGCCGGCTTCACCTCTTGGGTTCATCAAACTACATCAAAGTACGGCCGCTGCGGCGAACAAGCCAAAACTTTACCTAGTGCTCAAAATTACAGCCGTAGCTATTTTGCTACTGCCGCAAGAATTCCGCCACTTTCGTTCGACATAGTATTGCCATATTATTGTTTGCTCGTTTGGGGTACCACATCACGCACGAATTTTGTGAGGATGCATGTACTGCAGCAAAAATTCGTTCGGAGCACTATTTAACTTACCTTACAATGCCATCTCATCACACTTATCTCCGAAAACAATTATAATACCAGAGTTGAATCTTTGTAATTACAAATTAAGTCAATCTTTCAGGTGGGAAGTAAAAGAAAACAAAGTTTCTCCATGAACTATCTGATTTTATCAGGAACACACATTCTTACTTCACAACGTACACAAAGCAGTGGAAGGGGGTCACTCCGCAAACCAGTTCTTCTGCATAAAAATATCATACACATGACCAATGCTTTTAAATACTGTTCAAAAATCAGGTCTTGATTTTTGTACATCTCATGTGCGAGCATTACGTGAGCTTTTTGTCACTCATTCTTTCTTAAATAATTGAAGTGAAGTTTTCATGTAATTTCTGTTTTTCGTCTTTATTTTTGTTCATATTTCATGCGAAGTCAATTGCTATGTATCTATATTTCCTGTTCAATCATTGCTTGCCTTGTAAAGGAAGCTGCGGGCTCCAGTCAAGTTGCTTGCCCCTAAAGCGAATTTTACCTGCAGTCTCCTTCATAACTGATGTAAATAAAGAAATTGTTATTATTAGATTCAAGAACCAACATGTTCGGAGCTCAAGGTGGTATTTAGGAGATGACAAGCATCGCAAACAGTGTGCGAAAGGAAAATAACAAAATAAAGCAAATACGCAATACTCTGGAGTCGTTTTTAAGTGAAGGCGCGAATTCTGATCTCCACGGCACGCTCGCACTTGATAAATATTCAACGGGAAAAACGAGGTTCGAAACAAGGAGATAAAATTGCCTTCATACAGAGACTATGTTCTTAGTGATTTTTCGTTGAAAGAGTTAGAGGAAATATTTTTCAGCCCTCCCCTTCTGTATGCTCTTGATCCGCACAAAAGTTGGTCCTGTTTATTTCATAATATTTTCCGGAGCCCTTTACTGCGGCGTCTCTAGTAGCCTGAGTCGCTTTGGGACGTTAAAGCCCATAAACCAAACCAAAACCCTATTTTAAGCCATTATGCCGAACGACCATACATTAACTGACTATTTGACGGCTTCATTGAAAATTGGTTTCTGAAGATTGGCTTTTCATGAAAGAAAACGGCACAGTAACTATCTCAAGCATCTCGGTGGACACTCTAACCGCACTGTAAGGAAGGAATAAAGGAGGGAGTCAGAGAAATAAAGGAAGAAACAGGTGTCGTAGTGGAGGGCTCCGGATTGATTCGACCACCTGGGCATCTATAACGTGCACTGACATCGCACAGCACCCGGACGCCTTTTGCGCTTCGCCTTCATTGAAACGAAGCCGCTGCTGTCGGGTTCTAACCCGGCTACTGCGGTTCAGTAACCGAGCGACTCTAACCACTGAGCCATAACCGCACTTCTTTTCCGCGAAACCAAGCAGGTAGAAAACGCTCGACAAATTCTGAGCACCAATGTTCCCGGATAAAATAGTGTCCACCGATCTTCATGCATCCACATGTGCACCGACATTCTGTTCATTGATTTTTTTCGTCCGCACTGCAACAAGTATCCCCCCCCCCCCCCCCCAACCTCAAACACTTATAAATATTTGATAAGGATAACAGGCGGCCCTATCCAGCTCGGACCTCGAGGAACAACGCGCCATCGTCGCCAGAGCACGGGCAGCGGCTTTTACTAACGGCGTCCCGGACTAGGGATTCGATCAGCCTTCCCTTCAACTAAGGCATTGTGGTTTTCAATAAATGTTTTCATCCTCATCATCTGCACAGAGTGGCTCTAGGTCCGCACAGGCTGAGCGTTGCTCCTAGCAAAGACAACGAAGCACATCGCACGCGTAGCTCGCGCTTGCTTCCCGTGCACCGCTCTTAAGCCTGCGCCTGCTTCCCGCTGAGATTCTCCGGCCTTGATCTTACTGCCCCAAGCCGCAGGCCTTCCTCCGCATTTTTTTGACTTCTACTCCGGTGCTGCGACCCCGCTACTTGCCGCTAACCCCGTGTCCAAGGCGGAGACCATGGCGACAAGAAGAATGCTCGCGGAGGACACCGATTACGGGACGAGTATGATGAGCACGGCCCAAGCTTCCAGCGCAAGAAGGCAATCCCTGAGGAGGCAATCCCTGAGGAGGCAGTCGCTGAGGAGGAGTTCCCTAAGGAGGCAGTCAATGTCCTACACTACCGCAATGGACACTGAGGGTGACGAATCTGAGGCTGCTACGACATCTCGATACGACCGAGGTAAGTCATGCCACACCTATACTACCTTTCTCTCGGTTAGTGTGAGAGTCGACTGCTGTGAAGGGCGCAAATACTCGAAATCGCCGTTGGCACACTACTCTCAAGGCGAATGCTGCAACCAACAACAGAAGCAAATTTGTTGTACGGCGGTCACGAATAGGGAATGTGGTGCGAGGTTACTTGCGATTTATATGCCTTAACGGTCGTCAGCAAATTTAATCCCTCGGAAGGCGTAAGTTTTTATTTATCTCATCTTTGCACAAAATCTTTCGCATACCAAAAACATCCCCTGTCGTTGGGTTGTGGTGAAGTTTAACGGAGTGTATATCAATAATTCACCTAAAGTTATGCTATTTCCGATCGCCTTCGTAATCGTGCGCTTTGTGTCTCAATTGCATTGCATTGCTTTAACGAAGCAGTCATAAATCATATATTCTAAAATAAATCCAAAGTACGGAAAAGAGCCTTTCCAACAGCATCCCACTTTCGCATACTGGACTAGAGCGGAAGTCGAGGAGTCATAATTACAGGTGAACTCTAGAAGAATTTGAACTCGTCTTTTTGCTGCGGGAACCCGATCTACACGTTCCCAGCTTCCTTGGAAACTTCGATTTATTGCCCTGTGCGGCTGATTTTCCTAATTAAATCGAGTTAACGTCCGGCTCCCGCCTTTTTTTATTTAATTCCCCGCCTACAGTGGGAGGAGTCGACAAACGCATGGAGTGCCTTTCAGGCAGTCGCGTGGCGACTTTGCTTTCGCTTTTATTCTGTTTCTTTTATCTTTCCGCGAATAAAGAGGTCTATTCAGAGACTACATAGCTGAAAATTAGGCCCACGGAAATGAAGATACGCGTGCACTCTTTGCTTTCGCCGATCACTACGTATCACTTCGCTGAGGGCAGAGCAGGAAGCCGCCACGGGACTGGGCGAAAGGTTGGTCGACTCCTTCCACCGTTTGCAGGGAATTAAAAAAAAAAAAAAAACAGGCGACAGGCCGACGTTAATCCGATTTCAATTAGAAAAATCGGCCACACAAGGCAATAATTCGAAGTTTCCAAGAACACTCGGAACGTGTCGATCGAATTCTAGCGGTAAAAATACGAGTTCAGATTTCTCTTCTGTGCACCTTTAAGTACAAATGTTGAGCGCTTTTTTTTCAGCCCGGACAAATTTATCTCAGGGGTAACAGCAATGCTTCTTCTAGCGTGATGTGCAGTTTCTGTCTTGTTTAGCTAACTCCAGTCGCTCATGCGTAATTTTCTTCTGCATCACTACCTGAGTCTGGGTCGCGAAAACGTTCCATTCATAACGCATCTTTCTGCCTCGGGTTATTAACCTTTCAATTTCTCTGCCCCGGCAATGTAGTAAGCACTTGCAACTCCCCCCCCCCCCCCCTTTGTTTCGCCATATTTGGCATTCTTCTTTTGTTTATGAATGAGCTACAACGTATTTAAATTAGTCTAATAATTTCATTGCCTTAAAGACACTCTCGTGTACTACTATAATTTAAGAGTCTGACTACTGCAGTTCCAGTAAATGCAGTTTAAAAAGTATTTATGCTTTCTTAATCAAGACAAAGTAATGACGCAGTTTCACAGTCTTAGTGGGTCATTGACGAGAGTGCAGCACTGGAATGTGTACGCTTAGCTAAGTACGCAACAGTCATATCAGTGTGCCACTGCTAGCGGACTTTCTTTTTCCTCTCACAGTGCACGTTCGCCGCCCCTTATATTTGGATGATGACCCCCGCGCCACCAGCCCCAATGCGCTCATGTGGCGCATCGCTTTGACGGTCGGGCTGTTGCTGTTCCTGGTGTTCCTTATTGTGGCGGGCGCGATGTGGGCAGCAAAGCAAGTTGGCGGCCAGCAGAAGAGGAAGACGGATCTTAGCCGCACCACCAGCAGCGTCTCCTTCTCCGAAGAGACCGTTTCTACTACCGCTACAACAACTCCCACACCTACAACTACTGCCAGTACCACCACGACAACTACCACTACCTCCACCACAACCACAAGCACTACCACCACGACGACGACAACAACCACTACCACCACCACAACCACAAGCACTACCACCACGACGACGACAACAACCACTACCACCACCACCACGACGACAACAACCACTACCACCACCACAACGACGACAACAACCACTACCACCACCACAACTACAACCACTACAACGACCACGACAACTACCACGACAACCACTACAACGACCACTACAACGACCACGACAACAACCACGACAACCACTACAACGACCACTACAACGACCACGACAACTACCACGACAACCACTACCACCACAACTACCACAACCACGACTACTACAACTACTACCACAACCACAACTACCACTACAACTACTACAACCACCACAACTACCACAACTACTACTACCACCACAACTACCACAACAACGACTACTACAACTACTACTACAACAACCACCACCACTACTACCACCACGACTACAACCACAACCACGACTACCACTACAACTACTACAACCACCACAACTACCACAACTACTACTACCACTACCACCACCACCACAACAACTACTACTACCACGACGACCACGACCACTACTACGACTACCACAACTACCACTACTACAACAACAACAACTACTACAACGACCAAAAAACCGACGACCAAAAAACCGACTAAGTCCACGCTAAATCCACGGGATTTCAACGTAAGTAATGAAAGAATTTTGCTCTTTAGTGTTGCAGTAACGATCGCATGCAGTTAGACGCTTCTCGACCGGCCACACTGGCTTAGTAGTTACGGCGTACGGCTTCTAGGTACGAGGCCAGGGCAAGGAATCGCCGCCTCGGGGAAGCTACACTTCAATGGAGACAATATGCAAAAGCGCCCCTGTGCTGCAGTATGCCTTTGAAACGGGTCGGCGGCGGCCCTTTCTAACTGCCTCTTTTCATTGCCCCGCTCATGGCTTCTTTCCAAGCGCTGCTCAAAATTCTTACTGAGACTATAAATACTGCACCTTTCCAGTCCTCATAAAGCAGTACCGTTGCTTGCATTAGTGTTACGTCTACCCGTTTCTTATGTTTAGATGCTTCTTACGAAATATAGCCCGAAAACGCGAAATCGATTACCGTTACAATGCAACAGGCCAACAAAAGAAACGCGTCCACCTGGAAAGGGAGCCAATGAGCTCATCCTATGCAAGCTACGTCGGAAATTCAATAATATAAAAATAGAAACTGCAGTTGATAACCTTGACTTCGCCATATTTTTTTTTTAATTTACTTGCTTATCACATTGTCCGAACACGAAGATTCGAGGATTCTATACTTAAGTTCAGTCTTCAAAAAAATCATCAGAGAAGTTTCCCCATGCCCCACAAAGTTGTTTTGTGCGCGTAATGCATCAGTTGTTTGCAGTAAACTGGCCCAGATGTACCGTCTTTTCTTAAAGTAACCAGAGAGCAGCACGGTTTGTTTTTGCTTCTCAGACGTACAGTGGAGTCGCTGTGGCACCCCAAAAGACCGAAAGGTCTCGAAATGTGAGGACAACAGCTCTCCTTAGCTTACACATATATAGAGTTTAAGGGGTGCCTTAAGTGCTCCATTACGCGGTTAACAAACAAACCCCTTTGCTTGATCGTTTTGGGAAAACACGGTATCTCGTGAAGGAATAAAAGACTCCTTAACCACTGCGCGTTATCTACGAGAAGCACGTACCGACGAATATGAAAGAGTTTTAAACCAGCACTATGATAAAAACTAGTACGCACACGCATGCAGCCGTAGTTATTCACAAGGGTTTCCTGTTGATATTTGGCACGTAAAGCGAGCTAAATTATTTGGCGTCCCTCAAGAACACATGCGGAAACATATCTACTTTCCTCAGTCATCAGAGTGAAGTTACGATGCGTTAGTGCCCGTTTGTCGTATACAGCACTGCTGCTCAGAAACAGAATGCAAGTAGAAGTAAAATTCTGAAGACAAACTACGCAGGAGACAGGACACAGAAAAGATGCAGACAGGACGAGCGTAGACTAACAACTGATTTATTGAACGAAAACGACCTTCCTTCAAGAGCAACGCATGCACTACCAAACCTAACGCCCAAAGCAAAAGTACCCTATCTTATCAACCCAAAATAATAAGTTCTTTCTGATACAGGTGAATTGATGCCTCGCTAACACATTTTCCCGCACCGTATCTAGCAATTTGCCAGGCTTCAAAAATCTTCTTCAAACAAGAAGAAAAAAGTATTTTGTATGCCGCTTTTCAAGCTAACGAAGATTATAGGCTGCGCGAAGGACAGGTAGGCACGCGAGATTTTTGAAGCCTGGCAAATTGCTAGATACGGTGCGGAAAAATGTGTTAGCGAGGCATCAATTCACCTGTATCAGAAAGAACTTGACTTTTTAGGTTGATCAGATAGGGTACTTTTGCTTTGGGCGTTAAATTTGGTTGTGTATGCTTTGCTCTTGAAGGAAGGTCGTTTTCGTTCGATAAATCAGTTGTTAGTCTGCGCTCGTCCTGTCTGCATCTTTTCTGTGTCCTGTCTCCTGCGTAGTTTTATGTCTTCAGAATGCCTTACCAACTAGCCTCTCATCACACACCCCTAGAAGTGAAATTTCCTGTAATACATGACACAACAGAAGAGGTCTAGCTGTTGCGCATCCGTGTCGCATGAGAAGTGCGCAAGGTTGCATCCGGGCACCCACCGGTGATACAGTAGGTAGAAGCTTTCTCTGGCCTGCTGCTCGGCTTATCTGGGGTGAAATTCTTCGGAAACGGCTCATTGACCCCGCCTTGTACAGACGAATACGCCTTGTGTTGCTCGCTTTTTGGCCAAAGATGCCTATGCAACATGAAAAATCATCACAGTCCTTGAGTATATGAATTTTTCTCGCACTGAGGAACTTCATCATGATCATCAGCCCGACTACGCTCACTGCAGGGCAAAGGCCTGTCCCATGTCTCTCCAATTAACCCTGTCCTTCGCGAGTTGCGGCCACCGTATCCCCGTAAAATTCTTGATCTCAACCGCCCAGCTAGGTTACTGCCACCCCCTGCTACTCTTGCCTTTTCTTAAAATCCACTCTGTTTCCCTTAAGGAGCAGCGGTTATCTTGCCTTCGCATTACATGCCCTACCCAAGCCCATTTCTTTCGACTAGGATGTCATTAACCCGTGTTTGTTCCCTTACCCGCTCCCTTCGCCCACTTCCGATCTCTTAACGTTGCATCTATAATTTTTCTTTTCATAGCTCGCTGCGTTGTCCTTAGCTTAAGCTGAACACTCTTGGTTAGTCTCCATGTTTCTGCCCCATCGGAGAGTACCCGTAAAATACAGCTGTTGTATACTTTTCTCTTGTGGGATATGGGTAAACTGCCATTCATGATATGAGAGAACCTGCCATATGCGCTCCACCCCATTCTTATTCGCGGCCACTACCCGTCCTAAATAGGCATATTCTCTTACTACTTCCAGCACCTCGCCACCAACTGCGAACTGCTGTTCCCTTGCTAGGCTGTTGAATATTACGTTGGTATTCTGCATGTTAATTTTTAGCCCCACCGTTCTGCTCTGCCTGTCTAACTCATTGATCATGCTTTGCAGTTCAGGTCCTCAGTGACTTAGCTAGGCATTGTCATCAGCGAATCGCAGATTACTCATTACTGAGGAACTTGAGGCGCATTAGATTTTGCCGAAGTATGAATGACAGGAATATTTTACGAACTCTTGTACTTCCTCGAATCGGCAGCTAACTCTCCCTGTCACACTGAAAGGTCATGCTCAGTTGCCTTCAAGCTTACGTAGCAGCTGGCGTACAGTTTTACCCGAGGCGGCAGCCGCACTTTGTTTAAAAAGTTTTTCGCGTGATGCGAAGTGCAACACTTCCCTTCCTTCCTCCAAAGAATGTTCGCTCGCTGAAGTCCTGTAAAAACAGACATAATCGAGACTTTAAAGATCTCATTTGTGATCAAAATTCGCGTTGCTGACAATAGGCTTTCGGCAATACTCTCTTCTGAACATTTCTTCAGTACATGCCCAGAAACTCGTCTCTTCTTCTGGTCCACATTCGGCGAGATCAGATGCTTCGTCTGTGTTAATGAGCATACCGATTATTGTATAGGCTCTCATTGCGATTGAAACTCAAAAGGAGGTCGACTTTACAGCCATAATTCTAGATGCTACCGCAGCCACAGGCATGCGCGTTAACAACTTGAGAGAAAGCATCCGCGTTTTTCGTTGTTTAAGCAGCGCTCCTACGACATACACAGGTGCCCTTTTTTCATGCTCGCCTGGCTCTACCTGAACGCCTATCGTCTTTCATCAGTGGACTAGAACAGGAAACGCGCAGTTTAACATTGTTCATTAGGTTTCCTTTGGCTAGCGAATTTGACGTAGTGTTTAGTTCAGTTCATTTGTTATCTAAAAGTTTCCCAGCAAGGCGGAATTGCATAATGGATGGTTTTTTGTACGAAGTATAAGACATCTACTGATCAGTAATAATTGACAATGATGCCAGTTAAAAGCTGTAGAAACGAGGATTGGCACATGAAAGCAGTGATGTCACGGGGAAGCCCGTTTTAATCTGGGGCAGTCCGGGGGGGGGGGGGGGGGGGGGGGGAGGAAGCAGTGGATCTTGTTGTTGGTTGAGGTCGCGAGCGCGCAAATTGAACCGAATGGCTTCTGTGCTGATAGGGATCTGGATGAGGGTTTAGTACCTGCGAAAATTCTCTTGGCTTAGTGGATACCAAACTGAGGAGTTTACAGCCATACAAAGAAAGTTTTGTGCTGTGGATTGAAGTTAGATCTGTTTTAAGATTTATAACAGGTTTGCTAACGCCATGAGGCCCCGTTATTTGTCGGCGCTCGATAAACGTGCTTTTAATTACTTTCTAGTTTTTTTAGACCTTGTTAAACCACAGCTTTTGGTTATTGACTCGAAGATTGACTGTTGGAGTAAATTTATTATTTAAGAAATCATTTAGCAACTCGACCTATTGCCGTGCATTGAGGGACACTGGTATGCAGCTTCGAATGCGAGCAACAAAAAAAAAGGTGCTACGTTCATTGTTCATCTCGTTACATAGTTACCTTTGTCGTGGAGCTTCACAGTTTTCGTGTGCGTCTTATATTGTGTTAGAGGAAACCTGAAGGTGGCATGAATGACATGAAGGTCACTAATTCCTCGAAGCTATGTAAGTGACGACAAAGTATTGGGAGATTCTGGGAAATTAAAGCTTAAGCTGATGACAATGAAATTCCTTGCCTCTTCTGGAACTGTCATTGAGCCAGACGATAGCGTACACCAGTCTATGTTAGCAAACTTAAAATCTCTTTAAATAAAGATAGCAGCATTTCGGTGAGTCGCTGGGAGCTGTACTATACTCTAAGCAAGAATAAGCCTATACGGGAGTAAAAAGGTAAGAGTGGGCAACCACTGTTTATATTCATATAGCCTTCACATATTACGAGAAAGCATTTGACTTAGTCGAAACCTCAGCAGTAATGCAGGCATTACTGAATCAGGTGTAGACAGGCTTTGTCCAAAAGTACTGGAAGACATCTACAACGGCTGCGAAGACACACCAATCCCCGATAACTTCAGCCATAAAATTCTAATGATGAAGGATGTCAGGCCAGGACTGGGAAGTACCTTAATGTGCTGCGATTCACTGGTGAGATTGCTTTGCTCATTCAATGAAGGAATGAATTGTGAACGATTTCGGGTGACTTAGAGAGGAAATGCAGAGAATTGGGTCTAAGAGTTAATATGCAGAAAACCAGAGTAATGCTCAACAGTCCCGAGAGGGAACACCAGTTTACGACTGGCAGCGAGGCATTGGAAGCGGTTAGAGATAATGTCTACGGAGGGCGGGTAGTCACCTAAGATCAGGATCGCGGGAATGAAATCACTCAAACAGTTAGAATACATGGAGCGCATGTGGCAGGTTCTCTCACGTTAGGAGTGACCACCTTACCAATATCCCTCTAGATAATAGGGCATAACAGCTCAATCTTATCTGTTCTAACCCCTAAGGCAGGAACCTGGAGGCTAACGAAAAGAGTTCAAATCGCTAAGTGGTTATGGTGCTCGGCTGCTGACCCGAAAGACGCGGTTCGATCCAGGCCGCGGCGGTCGAATTTCGATAGAGGCGAAATTCTAGAGGCCCGTGTACTGTGCGATGTCAGTGCACGTTAAAGATCCCCAGGTGGTCGAAATTATTCCGGAGACATACACTCCGGCACCTCTTTTTCTCTCTCTTCTTTCACTCCTACCTTCCTCCCTTTCCTTAGGGCGCGGTTTAGGTGTCCGCCGAGATATGTGAGACAGATATTGCGCCATTTCCTTTCCTCAAAAACCAATTTACCGATTTAAATTTTTGAGGTCCGTCTACTCTGCGATGTCAGTGTACGTTATAGAACCCCAGGTGGTCGAACTTTCCGGAGCCCTTCACTACGGCGTCTCATAGCCTGAGTCGCTTTGGGACGTTGAACCCCAATAAACCAACCAACCAACGAACCTGAGGAGGAGGTGGAGCGAGTGCGGTTTCGGCCACGTTTTTTTTTTTTCAGCAGCGTATTGCTGCGACGCGCGCCTTTTCTTTTCTTTTCTTTTTCTTTTCGGTGGTGGCTTCGCTCGAGCCAGTACGCAGGCCTGTGCAATTTCCTTTTTCTCCTTCTCTCAGTCACATCTTCAACAACAACAACAACTTAAATCAACCCAGCGAGCTATGAAAACGAGAACTATAGGAGCGTCAGGGATCAAATAAGGGTTAATGGCATCCGCGTCGAAGTAAAAAGAAATGGTCTTGGACAGGGCCTGCAATGCGAAGGCAAGGAATGCGATGACCGTTAAGGGTAACACACTGGACTCAAAGAGAAGGCAAGCGTAGGAGGTGGCAGCAGAAAGTTAGGTGGGCGGATGAGATTAAGAAGTACGCGGGGAGAGAGGCATAGGAATGGGTTAGTTGGAGAGATTTCGGAGAGGCCTTTGTCCTACGTTGGCGTAGTCAAGCTGATGATAATGAGGAAGCGGTCCTCTTGCGCTCTCCCCTTTAAGAACCCGGTGGTGGTGGTGGTGAAAAACTTTTATTCAAAGAGAGCTTGAGGGCTAAAAAACCCTGCTGCATGGTCGGTATCCTTAGTCCGGGACACCGCACGACGAGGCCTCGTCTCGCGCTCGCTTGACCAGAGCCCTTTGGGACTCCAGCGTGGAGCAGTTGAGGAGGGCAGTCTCCCATGCCTCTCGGGTGGGGGTGGGGGAAGGGGGAAGGTGAGGATTCTGAGTACATTCCCACACCATGTGAAAGATATCGCAGATCTCTCCACAGTGTGGGCAGCGCCCATCTGTGTTCGGATCGAAGTGTTTTGCTATGGCAGGACAGAGAAGGGTTCCTGTCTGCAGGCGCCGCAGAGTTCGCTCCTCCGCCTTACTCAGCCCCTTGGCAGGTGCCGGGTAGAGACGGTGGCTGTCGCAATAATGATTTAGGATTTCGCGGAACCGCAGAAGCGGTTTATGAGCTTCTGAGCCAGGAGAGCTAGGATGAGGAGCCCGGTGTGTGAGCGCTCGGGCGGCCGCATCAGCGGCCTCATTGCCTCGTAGACCCTGGTGGCCAGGAGCCCAGATCACTTTTGTGTGAGTTGGATCGGCGAGAGCGCGTCTTAAAATTTGCGAGGCAAGAGGTGATATTTCGCCTGCAAGATAATGTTCACAGGCCCGGCGAGAGTCTGTGATAACCGTTTTCGATTTTGGATCGGCGGCAGCGAGAGCTATTGCGACTTCCTCCGCTCGTGTTGAATTTGGGGCCCGAAAAGATAGCCCATCGACATTCATTCCCCGGTAGACTACGGCAGCCGTGAAGAATCCCGCGGGCGACGGCCCTGTGATGTCCACGTAGTAGGCGCCCTCTTTATATCCATATTGCCTCTCAAGCGTGCGAACCCGCGCTTGTCGTCTGCCTTCATGTGAAGCCATGTCCATGTTACGCGGGAGCGGAGCGACCCAGAGAATGTGGCGCCACAGCACCGGGATGTTCTCCGTCCCCTCTGGTATGCATGTGTGTTGGATGTGTAAGCGGTTTAGCAGGCGGCGCCCAGGAACCGTCTGCGATAGCCGCGTATATTGGTTCACGAGGTGGGCCTCCCGCAACTCCTGATAGGAGTTTACCACTCCCAACGCCTTCAGTTTGGCGTTGGAGGTAGCCACCGGGAGGTCCAGTGCTCGCTTTGTTGCCTTCCTGATGATGGCGTCAATGCGCTCGTCTTGTTGTTAAGAACCCGGATGCGCCGCTCAACTGCCGGGGTAGATAGAGATAGCTAAATATACGAAATGCTTACTCTTGGCAACGTGGGCACATTATCACTGCAAAACACAGTAAGTTGATAAGGTTAGCAATGGAAGGAGTTTTTTAAACGCGGCACCGGAGATCTGTAGTTTGAGAAATATAGGAGACTGAAACCTTGGCTAAAATGTTCGGAACTACTAGGGCTTCGCATATTTTGAAGGGAAAAATTGTTTCTGTTGCAAACCATGCACATTCTGTATTTTTTAATGACTGACATCTACGCAAGGCTTGAGCAACTACCCAGCCCTTAAAAAGAGAGTGCGGCAGAAGACAGATTGCTCCCAAATTTTACTCCATGAGCCTATTCGTGTTTACATTGTAGGTTTCTATTCTTCTCGTCATATAATTTTGGCGTGGCGACAGGTTTTCCGCGTTTTTCATACGAGCTTCTAGGACACAGACGAAGAGAGTTACGTCAGCCTGTGCCGTTTGCATTGTGCATAGGTCTTGGCGCAGTGGTTTAAAGGCTTGATAATTTGCCTCTATATAAGTCATGCGCTCATTTCGATTATTTATTGAGTTGCGCTTCTAGGTCCTCTGTGTCTTCATTTTTCGTTTTTGGTCTCGAGTAAGTTTCTGTAACAAGGACAGTACACCATCCAGATTGGCAGGGTCTTGGTTAGTTTCAACAACGTGATCAAACAGTGTGATAGCAAGTGAATGGCATGAATACATTAAGCGGCAACCGCCGTTGGCTTGGTAGCTGTAATAGGTAGTAAATCTGATGTTTTTTTAGCCAAAAGAAAGCTTAGTTTGGCTGACCTGATAGCGTGAGAAAACTGATTAATGAACTTCACCATGGCACACTCACAGAGCAAATAGAGATTCGACAGCAGAGTTCGTTTAAGGGTAGCGGACGTATTGCTGTTGCGATGAAGGCTTCCAAGATGGTCCGGAGGAACGCCAGTTCGCTTTAAAACCTTGGTGCTGATGGGCATGGCGATGATGTGTTCAGGTGCGGCAGAGTGGCCCACGGCCGCCCCATCTCGGCAGAAGAAACCGCGCTCCGACGGTATATTCGAACAGAAAAGCGCCAGGGGTGGAATAAGTGGGGTTTCTATTACACTGACGACCATCTGCATACAGAGATGAAAGAGATCAGGAAACTGAACTGTGGCACAGGAAGCGAGCGTAGTGACATTGCAGTGGTTATGTCCCCTCTGTCGTTAATCAAGGTGGATAACCTTCGCAATCGTGCCGCCGAAAAGCTACTACTGTGGTAGTAAGAAAAATTGGCAGTGGCTTAGCTGTGGTTAAGCCTGGATATACAAGCGAAAAGGTTCAGTTACGCTTGGTTTGACGTCATGGCTGTCGCAGTTCGTGCACAATGCACTGGGAGCACCACGATAACGGTGCAGGCGTTCGGCCGTCTACACACTGCCTGTACGGAGGCGCAGGTGGAGTCTCTCTCTCTCTCTCTTAGAAGGGTTGCTTTAGAGACATGCACTGTGGTGTCCATTCCTTTCGGGTGTACACCAAGATATTGGAGACAGGTATTTCCTTCCCTTAAAACGAATTTGCATTTCATTTAATTTTCCTTAAGGCCCTTACGGCGCGGTTCGGGTATCCGCAGAGATGAATGGATGGAAAAAAAAAACTTTATTGTTGATAAATTTAGTGTTCTTGGCCCTTACGGGTCACTGGGCGCCGTGGTCGGTCCTTGGTCTAGGATGCCGTACTTGACTGCTGCCATCGTGGCTCGGCGTACGGGAAATCGTTGCGCTTCCTCGTCCTCGCTGGCCAGCAAGAGCTCCCACTGCATCACACTCGGTTGTTTATTCTTGGCTCTCAGTTTGCCTTAGGGCAGACTGTGAACATGTGATATGTTCTGGTGTAGGTTTACCCTGACACCATGGACATCAGTCTGTATTTTGTGTAGGGAAAATCTTGTGTAGTTTTGCAGGTGCGGGTAGGTACCGGTTTGTAGTCTGCGCCTGTCTAGCGCCTCCTCTTTGGTAAGCCTTTTGTGTGGGGCTTGGTAGCGTTTCCGCGGACCCCTGTAATGATCGAGTATATCTGAGCACGTGGGGGTAACTGGGTCAAAGGTGCCCGTGGTGCAAAGTGTTGAGTCTGCTCGGTTGACGTACCCTCGAGCTAACTCGTCTGCAGCCACGTTGCCCCTCATCCTCTCATGTCCGGGGACCCACGCTATACTATGTTTAGTGTTTTTGTGTCTTCTCGTCGTGAGTAGAATATGATTGGCGATGCTGTCGATCCTGCCTCTTGTGTAGTTTCTGCATGCTTGCTTGGAGTCCGTCACTATAGTGAGGTTGCATCCTGTTGCGTTGCCGTGCGATATTGCCAGAGCAATGGCGGCTTCTTCAGCTGCTTCTATGTTTGGGTTGTTTATCCTTGCGCTTGTTATTTCTTTCCCTCCTTCGTCTGTTACAACGGCGATCGTTTTGCGTTGGTATCGGTACTTTGCTGCGTCCGTGTAGACTACGCTGGGATTGTCGCTGAGTTCGCTGCTGAGTGCTCGGACTCTGGCTTGTCGTCTTTCATGTTGTATATTGGGGTCCATGGATAACCTTCGCAATCGTGCCGTCGAAAAGCTACTACTGTGGTAGTAAGAAAAATTGGCAGTGGCTTAGCTGTGGTTAAGCCTGGATATACAAGCGAAAAGGTTCAGTTACGCTTGATTTGACGTCATGGCTGTCTTAAATATTCATCTGTTCCTTGTCTCTTTGTGTGCCTAGAGGTAGCCGTAATTTCTCTAGTAGATGTCTTCCCGTTCTGGTTTGAGTGTCTGTCTAATTGCGCACTACGTTGCGCTTCTCGTAGTTCGTCGAAGGTGTTCATACTCCCAGTGCCTTTAGTTTTTCGGTTAATGTGCACATTGGAAGTTTGATCTCCGTTTTGTAGGCTTTGCTTAGTATGGGCTCGATTTGCAGAGTCGCTTGCTTGTTTAGTTCGTGGTTGGGGAGGCTGTATGTACGTTTCCCTGCTCGTGACGAGGCTGTCTATGTCTCTTAGGGTGTCCTGTTCTCTCATCATCATGCTAGACGAGTGGCGAGGAGCAAGAAGATGAACGAGTGCTATTCAACAAAAGAAGGAGCCTTCTTCGTGGACGCTGCGGGTCCTGTACAAGGAATATCAACAATCTCAGTGGTGCACCAAATGCAAGTCGTGGACGGGCTTTCAGTTCGTAACGGGGATACACAGGCTATGGAGGAAGTAGCGATAGCCCTTGCCGCAACGCACTCAGAATCTAAATACATAGTTACAGATTCCCAGGCGGCTTATAGAAACTATATGCGTGGCAGAATCACGCCGCTAGCCTGAAAAATTCTTAGTCAATGTAGGACTTCAGCTGAACGGAAGGAATTAATATGGGTACCAGGTCACCAGGGAGTAGAAGGAAACGAGCGCGCACACGCTTCGGCACGAGCTTTTCTTCCCTGGCATCCTTCTACGTCCTCCCTTCCTGATTCTGGCTCCCCCTCTCCGCTAACGACATATTCAGAAATATTGCAACATTTGCGCCTTGAAAGGCAGACACTCCCGAGGCCCGCTAAGGGTCTCAGTAAATCAGAGGAATGTCACCTTCGCAGGCTACAAACTATGTCTTTCAATAACCCAGCTACGCTTCACGCCATTGAGCCCGAGTTTTTTTCGGCACAGTGCAAATTTTGTGGCCAGAAGGCAAACTTGTACCACATGGTATGGGCTTGTCAGAAAAATGACAGCATTGAGATCATAAATCAGCCAACGCGGGAGGGCTGGGAGGCGGCCCTGTCCAGCTCGGACCTCGAGGAACAACGAGCCCTCGTCGCCAGAGCACGGGCAGCGGCTTTCACCAACGGCGTCCCGGACTAGGGACCCGATCAGCCTTCCCTTCAACTAAGGCTTTAATAAACGTTTTCATCATCATCTCATCCCCTTATTTTTACTGCTGACTCTTCGCACGATTCTGGGGACTTGCGCGGTTGTACTCTTAATAGAGGCGATGGTTTTGCTACATCGTCCTGTGTTTTACAGCTACATTCCAAGCACCCTGTGGTGTTCGCGAGTCCCGGCAAGGAGGAAGCGATAAGAAGACTGCGTAGTACTTTCTTTAATGGGCAACAGATGAGATGCTTTCTCCCGCGGCGCTTGGTTGGTTGGTTGGTTGGTTGCGACTGAGAGAAGAATGAAAAGGAAAGTGCACGGGCCTGCCAGCTGGCTCAAGCCGAGCCACCACCGCTGCCACGTGCAGATAGCAGAGAGTTGAAAGATCAGAGGAAAGAGAAAAAGAGAGAGTAAAGACGCGCGTCGCAACAACCGCGTCCGCCGGAGCGGACGCTGGCTGGAAAAACAGATACATGCAGCTACTCGCTTTTTAGAGCCACTGCTGACGTCACTTGGCGCGTCATCTCGCGTCGCACTCGGCCCACACGAAACACCGGCACGCGTCTCACTCGGCTCGCCCGCAATGCCGGCACGCGTCTCACTCGGCTAAATATCTAAAAGACTTTATCCCAGCCCACAATATTCTAATTATCTGGACCCCAGCCTACTCGGGTCTGGTTGGAAACGAGGCCGCCCACAGGCTCGCCCGCTCCTCTTTACCCCGGGGAGCCGTGGACACCTCATACGAATTCAGCACTAAAGAGGAAACCAATACCTTTAATAGCATCACAGACATTCAGAAAAAGAACAAAAGGATCTATCCTCCTCCGGATAGATCGCTTAGCTCGGCTGAGGCCTATGACTGGAGAAGACTCCAAGCTAGAAACTTCGCATCCCCGCTCTGGAGGAGCTGGACAGGAGGTGACACGAGGGAGGATGCGGAGGTGTGCGAGTTCTGCGGGCATACCGCTACACTCGAACACATACTATGGAGATGCCCCAGTGCCCCAGGATATGGCAGAATCAATAATGCAGAGGAATGGGAAACCATACTCAGAAGTGCCGACCTTAGCATACAACGATACGCTACCCGCCTGGCAGCAGAAGCTGCGCGACTATACCGTTGCTAGTCTTCCAGCTGCGACGCTGCCCCTCCCCGGACGCCTGCGTGCGGACCCGGAGGGGCACGGGTCTTCTTCTGGCGGAAATAAAGTTTCTTCACTCACTCACTCACTCGGCTCGCCCAGAACGCCGGCACACGTCACTTCCTCAACCGCAATTTGGAGAGCCACGATCGCTGGTATCGGTCAGGCGGCTTCCTGGCTCGCTGAGGGTACCGCCTAGTAGGGCTGTTTCCGCTCACCACGGGTGCAGGGCTAGTTGCGGAGACAGCGGTTGATGAGGGTGGCGGACAATTTGAAAGTTCTGGATAACAGATGTCGATCTCCTCCCCAGCGCAAATGGCGACGGCGTGTTCGCACCCGATGCTCGTAGCAAATGGTCCTTGTGTCGCCTCCATGTGCAGGATCCGTTGGTTGTCTGCGCCTTGGCCTCGTACGACACTGGCCCGGTGCGCTGCACGATAGTTGCTTTGAGCTATCTTGGTCCGCTCCTGAAATTGCGCACCAAAGCTTGTGCAAACGGTATATTTCGTCCCAGTCCAAGCGCGAAGTTTCGAGCCACTCGCGTCCTAGAAGAGCTGGTCCGCCGTAGTCTACGACGTACGTACAACGGAAGGTCACAGACTTCATCCTTGTAACTACCCTACGGCAGCTTTGAAGACGCCGCAGGGCTGGACAACTGTGTATGTTTCGTCGCAGTTCCTTCGGGTCGAGTCTCAAAGGCGGTCTAAGTTTCTTGAACTGTTGTGTTGATATTACAGGCACCGTAGCGCCTGTGTCTAACTCCATTCGCAAAGGTACACCCTTGAATTTCGACATCGACGGTGATGTTTGCCGTTTGACATCTTGTGTTCTTGCTTCCTGTTCGTCGGAATTGATGGGTCTATTGCTCATGTGTTCTCTCATGCGTTTGCTGTTTGGGCTGTGTTTGCTTTGTCATGTGTTTGTTGTGTGCTGTGTGTGTGTGTGTGTATGAGAGAGACAAGCGTCGTTTCCTTTCCTTAAAACCAATTTTCTTTTCATTTTCCTTTCCTTACGGCGCGGTTCGGGTGTCCACCGAGATAGTTTCCTGGCGCACCGTTTCTCTTTTATTTTTTTATTTCTGATATTTTATTTCTTTCATTTCTTTTTTTATTCTCGTTTCTGTGCTTTTTTCTATTTTTTTTTATTACGGAGTTGGTGGCCACCTGCGCTGCGCGTGACGTCACTCGGTTTCGCGCATGCGCAGAAGTGGCAAATCTGGCCTCCAGCTCACGCGAAGCGCGGTGTTGATGTGCCTAGTGAATCTTTTCGCTTCAAAAAGGCTTTAGCCTCTGTCTCTGTGTTGTATGAGCTCTAAACGTCACAATGCAAAGTACAAAGGCGATTCTTACCATTCTCTCGGTGCGGAAGTTCTTCAAAGGTTGCCGACGGAATTTTTGATTTGCGGCTGCTTTGACAGAACGGCAGCTGCGGCTTAGTGAGGGGAGATCAATATGCTGGTAGTGATAGGTGCTGAGTTCATAATATCTTGTGGATTACAGTGATTTTTCTAATAGTCACCAGCTTCAAAAGGCAGGTTTCTTCAATGTCCCTCTTGTGAAAATATTGGAATAGACTGCAGTGGATGTTTGGTAAACAAATCGCGCAGAATGTTTACTATAATCTACGGCGATCAGCGGCCACTGAATCAGGAAGGAGCTCACGCGCTATGACAGCTGCAAACAAACAGAACAGAACAGACAACGGACAATTTTGCACGGGGTTGGTAGCCAGTGGATTAGTGCTTACACACTAAAGCAGTTGGGACTTATGTTCTTGCAAATCTGATAGCAAGCATGTATTCTATCAAAAACACAATCTTCGCTAAGACATGATGCAGTTGACAAAAATACTTTAGCGCTTGCCAAAAATCTTTAACCAGAAAGTTGTATGCACAGTTACAGGCAGTTAACAACGCTGGTTATAAGTGAATGCAAATTGCGGAAACATGTTCGTATTTTTTTATCTTCCTTTGCATTTGCATTCAGCTGTGCATGGTACGACATTTGTATTCCGTCCGCCAGTATACCTTACCGTCTGTCTATTAGGCTGCCCAATTTGAGCGCAGATGCAGTGATTATGGACGAGGCAGAGCTTAAGCTGCTTATAGTGTTGGGGTAATTTTCAAGCAAACTCATATATGCGTGTCAGACATCGTCGTGTTCACTGATAAACATCACAAAATAAACTACGATCTGACATTCACATTCTCGCGTGAAGTGAATTTCAACGAGCGCATAACACATGCCTCCTGAAATTAGCAGCCCTCTAACGGACTTCTACCGCAGCAGCTGTGAGAACTATTCTAGGAGCAAAAGTGGTACATCGCACGCATCGTTTTTTCCCGCGCTGCTCATGCGAATCACGTCTTAGTTTTGACACAGCAGGAGAGCTACGGGTGAACACGACGATAAAATGTCTCTAAACCAATGCTTTTCTTTTGCGTTTAGTATGTACAGGTGAATAGCAACCTTTACCTCCCGATTCTTGGCACATCCACCAGTGTTGGTATGTGCCATCTTTTCAAAGGCTAACAACAACAACAACAATACAGACACCGTTTCGCTGATCTCCACAGCAGCTCCTGCCAATGGCGGGCAATCGAGCCTAAATGAAGCGTGCGAGCTTTACCTTCCGACTGTAAAGCTGCGGTGTTTAAGCGTTCTTCCTAGTTTTCTGACCGTAAGCCATAACATCGCGGGGCCAGGCACTGAAAATGAATATTTTCCTCATTTTTCGAGGAAGCCAATACCTTCGTAGAACAAGCCTAAATGTATGAAGAGCCGCATTGGCTGTCGCCGCGACGCTGCGTACACGAATGTAAACGAGGTGAGCATGCCCATGCTGATCGTAGGGTCGTGCGTGGTCTTTACTTTCCCTGCTAACTACTATGCTGGTGATCTCATCTTAATTTCGCAAGAGGAGCTTCGCCAAAAAGCATCTTGGCTAACTTGCTTGGTATGCGGAAGGCCAAGTCAAAGACGCCTTTTCCCAAGCATTTCATCCCATAGAATCAGTGCACCAGGCCAGGGGGAACGCCTGAGCGAAACAGCGGTATACTTTGCATACATATGCGTATCGAGCTTCATTAACGCACGTTGTTTGGCTAGTTAGTGCACTGTATTAAGCAAATAAACCAGCCATAAAGACAAACACAGGAAAACTGAGAAGAACACAGAAAAGAGACTGGACTATCAACGGTTTAGTCGGAAATTCGGAGCTCAAATATATGCAGGGCACTCAGTAACATGACCCTCTCACAGTCGCTATCACATCAACCTTCTATCGTGGAGACAAAATGTACATTGACCGCAACACCTTCTATCTTTATGTTTATACGATTTAAGGCTGATATTAGCGACTGTGAGAGGGTCATGTTGTTGTTGTTGTTGTTGTTGTTGTTGTTGTTGTTGTCGTTGTTGTCGTCGTCGTCGTCGTCGTCGTCGTCGTCGTCGTCGTTGTTGTTGTTGTTGTTGTTGTTGTTGTTGTTGTTGTTGTGACTGAGAGGATGAAAATGAAATTGCACGGGCCTGCTACTGGCTCGAGCCAAGCCACCACCGCTGCCGTCGTGCAGACAGAGGAGAGTTAAAAGATCAGAGGAAAGAGAAAAAGGAAAGAAAAGACGCGCGTCGCAGCAACAACTGCGTCCGCCGGAGCGGGCGCTGCTCAAAAAACAGATAAGCGGCCGAAGCCGCGCTCGCCAAAGCGAGAACAGATACTCCCTAAGAGGGTCATGGGACAGTGTCCTGTTGGACAGAGTGTCCTGTTTATATTTGAGCCCCGAACTTTCGAGTAAAGCTTACTATCCTTTCCACTAGACCGCGCTTGATGTGCACAAGCTGAGCGAGACCGTGAGTGCGCCTTCCCTTTCTCCAGAAGCCGTTCCTCCTCCATCTCAAGCCAAGCACGCAGCCTGTTTTAGTACCGTGGCTTGCTGCCATCAGGAAGCGCCTGCAAGCTTGAATTGAAAGGAGAAATGTTTGCACGCAGCGTTTCTCAGCAGTGTTTATGACCATGTTTGTGCGTTATGTTTCAAGGGTGTGGATGCTGTGTTACGCCCTGAGAACAACACAACATAGCGAACTACGCAAAGTGTTCCTTTCCATATTGCTACCTATCAGAAACTGCTGCAGCGCAAAATTAGGAAAATCCCTCAAGGTGGAGTAAATTTGAAAAAGGAGCTACGGTAACGGCTCAGTGGCATCCAGTGGTTTCCAGCCCTTTCCGTTCTATTACTCCCTTATTCGACGGCTCAATATAGACATCGACGTCCAGCTCCACAATGTCTCGTCTTGTGAGAGTATAAGCTGGCTTACGCATTACAAGGAGCGAACTTTCTCACCGGCATAGCCATTGGTGAGAGGCATAAATACCTAGGCCCGAGGGTTAGGGTACAACAGAATCCGGCAATCCTCGACAGCTCTCTCATGCACTTTTGATATGCGATAAATCTGTCTACTGGTGTTGGTGCCATCCCTGTTAATCACGAGCCGTGTGTTTAGGTTATACTGCTTCCTTGAACGTAGTACGCGCTTGTAGTTCTAGGACGGCTCTTTCTTGCCATGTGTGCTGGCTGATGTCCGCCCAAATCCTGGTGTTTTGTCGGCGCATGTCGACCTCACGTTTATCAGTCACTCCTATCCGGTCTCTTCTTTTCATTGGCAAAATGAGCACTACAGTGAAGAGGTGCTTGCATATGTAAAAGAACTGTTTTCTTTCAAGGTTACACATTGTGGCTAGAATTCGCGGCGTGGTTACATAAGGGGAGGATGGTTTTGAATACTCGTCGGATGGGAAATTGTATGTGAGCCTAAAAATGCAGATCAAACACCGAGCCAAACTACGGGGCCAATTTACAAAACTGGCCAGAAATGAAAGCGTGCCATTAATTCGGATGAACCTCGTAGCGTGTGGCCGGGAATTCACTTGTTCTTAAAAATTCGCTTAGACGTTCGTGATTACCATGCGACTTATGGTGTTTTCATGTAGTCATAATGTCTGCCTGAATATACGTTTGAAAACACTCAATGTATGGGCGTTTCTCTTGCCGAGTATTTCAGTCTATCATCATCATCATCATCATCCTGACTATGCCCACTGAAGGGCAAACTCCTCTCCCATATCTCTCCAACTGACCCTGTTCTGTGCCAGCTGCAGCCACCCCATCGACGCAGACTTCTTAATCAAATCCGCCTACATAACTTTGTGCCATCCACTCTTACGCTTGTCTTCCCTTGTAATACAGTTCGTTACTCTTAACGACCATTAGTAAATTATGTACTTTATACTCAACATTAACAATGCTTTCCTCATGGGCCTTATCCAGATATGAATGCACACCTGCAATGAACCTCAGGATGCAGCCTGAGATCAATGTCAACTGAAAAAAATTGGTTCCAGACCAGCAGAGCACATGATGACTGTGAACATGTGTATGTCGGAGGATCGTGATCCCAGAATTGCTACCGCCGCAACGAACACTCTAGCTGGTTATATGTCAGCCTAACACTGAAGAACACATAATTTCGAAGCACATAACCTCATTCCTGGAGCGCAATAATATATTGACACCCCATCAGCATGGATTCCGACGCGGGTTATCAACCGTTACTCAACTAATAGAGGTTGTACACGATCTAGCCCTTAATATTAATAACTGTAGCCAGACAGACATAATATTGCTGGATTTTTCAAAGGCATTCGACTCTGTATCACACAATAAGTTGCTAGGAAAACTAAAAACTGTTATCGGGGAAGGCGAATTACTATCTTGGTAAGAAGATTTTTTGTCAAATCGGTCTCAGTTTGTGGGTTTTGAGTATGTTTCATCCAAAACAGTTCCAGTAACGTCGGGCGTTCCTCAGGGATCAGTCCTTGGTCCATTGTTATTTCTGCTCTTCATCAATGACATAACTAATGACATTAATTGCAGCATTAAGCTCTTCGCAGATGACTGCATTCTTTACAAAACAATTAACAACGGCGAAGACCATCTGTCGTTAAACAGTTCTCTAAAAAAAATAACAGAATGGTGTACCACGTGGCAAATGACAATAAACACTAAAAAATCCGTTTGTATGACAGTAACAAGAAAAAAATTCCCGTTTTGCTTTTCTTACTCAGTAAACGGCGTTCCATTAACGAAAACTAAACACCATAAGTATCTAGGTATTACGCTGTCTTCTGACCTGAGGTGGGACTCTCACATTGCTAATATCACGTCTACTGCTTTACGGAAACTTCTCTTTATCAGGAGACGCTTGCGGTCCGCACCAGTATCTTCTAAACTCCTGGCCTACAAAATCCTTGTAAGGCCAGTCTTAGAATACGCGAACACAGTCTGGTTCCCCCAATCAATAACTAACATCACAAAACTTGAGGCTATACAACGCAAAGCCCTACGAATAATTCACAATAAATACAAGCGCACAGATTCCCCAACATTGCTTGCAGCTTCATCCGGTCTCCAAACACTATCCGCAAGAGCAAAACAAGCGCGCTTAAAATTTTTGTTTCAATTATTGCACGAGCAGTACAGGATAGATGTGAAAAAAAAAAACGTAACGTACTCACAATCGCCACCTTCACGGCACAAACATACGAACACACTAACCGAGTATGTGTGCCATAATGACACGTTTAAGCATTCCCTTTTCCCTCTCTCCATTAGTGAATGGAATCGCTTGGATCGTAACATCACCTGCACTCAATCCTTATCAACATTCGTGTCACAGATAGAGCATTTGTCGTAATGCACAGTGGCGATGCAGCAACGGCGACCGCAAATCTAGGCAAGAAGACAACCCCTTCTAACTTGTCATGTACGCGTTTTTGAGTGCATTCTGAAATTGTGCCTACCAGTGTCAAAGATCTGTTCTGTATAACCTTTTGCTATGGCCAATTCACTTTTCCCTACCTTTGCTTTCATGCCATGTTTGCTGCCTTTGAATAATATGTTTATATTTGCTTTCTTTTTGCACTGTACTAATTGTCCCTGCTATGGTCTTGCAATAAGACCAGCAGTATTGTAAATAAAAAATAAATAAAGAGTGCTTTCTTCACGGAAATTACAATCACTAGAGCAGTGTGTGTTGTCTGTGCTGCAAAAATCTGGATCTTATTATCTCTTACCAGCGCCTGTGACGGCTGAATAATGCTTAGTACGGAGCTGTAACGATTCTGCGTACACATCGTAGCAGCCGCCGCGGTGGCGCTCATGGTGCTCGGCTGCTGACCTGAAAAACGCGAGTTCGATCCTGGCCGTAGCCGTCGAATTTCGATGGAGGCGAAATTGTTGAGGCCCGTGTGCTGTGCGAAGTCAGTGCACGTTAAAGAACCCCAGGTGGTCGAAATTTCCGGAGCCCTTCACTGCGGCGTCCCTCATGGTCTGAGTCGCTTTGGGACGTTAAACCCCATAACTAAACCGTATACATCGTAGTAACCTCTTGTACATTGTAAACAGTAATTTATGAATAAACTATGCAGCCCTGAGGATAATTCTTAAAAATTGATTTCTATAACAGAATAGAGGAACTAAGATGGTTGTACACATCTTGAGAAGCTTTCAATACCTGTGGCAATTCGAGAAAAAAAAAACCCAATCTTTAGCACATATTCTTACGAGTTCGTTACTGGCAAGACTCAGGAAGGGGCGCTTCAGCTGAGCAGAATGTTCAATATTTAAATAATTACACAATATAAGGTATTACCTTCATAACATTCCACACATTAACACATTTAGTTTTTAAGCTCTACTCACCTCGGCGACTGATGTCTGTTCGCGTCGTTGCTGACATTCATGAGGTGGAATAAAGTCCAAAAGAAGAGAAGACCTCGTATGTCTGCTCGGCGTAACCACCTCCTCCGCTTCCCCCCACCTTTTTTTTCTCATCCCTTCTGCTTTATGTTGATCACTGCCTGGTGGAAAGTTTTTCTTGAATCTCAGATATGCGCTTTCGATTTCGACGAAGAAAAGGTGGCATCATTAAACGACTGGCTATGACAGCGGTGCACCTGCGTCAAGCAGCCGCGGCTCTAACTTAGCGACGCGGAGAAAATGCGTGGCACTATTCAATTCGCAAAAGTATTGCTGCGTGCTCAGTGTTGATGGCATTCGGCTTCGTCAAGCAGTTTCATTTTTCCCTATCAGTTTCCCAGTGTTCGTCGCAGTATATGTTTCACTTGTAAAATTTCTTTTTCGTTTACTTTCTCTATCTTTATAAATTTGTTATTCATTTCATTTGTTTATTTGTTTGTTTGTTTATGTTTTTAAATGGATTTTTATTTACATTATCTATTTTTAAATCTTTATCAGCTGTGCCCTGAGTCGTCCCGTCAGGCTGCCTCTCTAACCCATCATTCTCGTGTCACTCGCAGTGTCGGCAAGAATACGGTGTCTACGACTTGTGCCGTAGATCGAACGCAGGATACTACTACGACCTTGACAACGAGAAATGCCGCAGCACGAGTCAAGACGTAAACTACGTGTGCATTGACTCCAGAAATCGATTCAGGAGCGAGTGGCAGTGTCAGTTTAAGTGCATCGATGGTTACAACGAGGAATGCCTAAGCCCTCCTCGTTTCTTTTCGTGCTCTATCAGAGACATCAAGGACGAAAGAGCCTGGTATTTCTTCAAGCCCGACAGCGGCAGGTGAGTTCACGCTCATGTTTCTATCGGACACATTGCGTGATGTGAGGTTTTACGTTTTTATGCGAAGCATATTAACGTAGGTTTCGGGCCTTCGCGCGACGCCCGGCGGTGGCCACCATTGACCTTGAAGTGAGATGACATGATGTGACGTCACGTGATGACATCACACCGGCTGCAGATGGGGCCTCATATCGCGCCGTCGGACGTCGCCCGGCGGAGGCCTCCACGCTTGGGTTCGCGCCGTCGCGCGCGACGGGGCGGCGGCACCATCATCGCTGCATCACGTGATATGTGTCGTCACGCCAGGGATGAAGCGGCGCGCGCCCGCCGTCGCGTCAGTCTCTGTGGCCGCAACCGCGCCAGCGTCTTTGCGCCGGGCGTGTATGCGGTCAAGATGCCTCCAAACGCTAAGGACGTTAATAATAAGAATGCAAAACGAAGGCTGCTTCGCATCCACTGGGGCTTAACCTTGATAAGCCTCCAACTTTTCTTCCTAGGACGAGAATCAGAATCAGCTTATTGTAATAAAAAGGAAACATAAGTTGGACCACTTTATACAGAAGGAGGTCGCATATTCAGTGACTGTATTGGGACTTCCTATATCATTGAGCAAAACAGCAGTGATTAGTGGAACACAGCGACTATCGGCAGAGGTACAGTTAATAAAGAGGTGGGTGCAAGCAAACATACTATAGGCATACACAACTAGTACGAGTACATAGTTTAAGAAGTTACACAACATAAAACAAACAACAAAAAAGGAAAACGTCATCGATCAATTTGCGCTTGAAACATATAATGCACTGTTCATGGATATGCTACTAGCTCCGGCGAAACTAATCTAATAACTGTGTGCTTTGAAAAACCAGCTTAATAATTATTATGAAAAATTAGGCTCTTTAGGTCGGTTTGAATTTATCTAGTGGATTTGTGTTTTCAAATCTACTGTTAAGCTATTGCAGAATGAAAATTATGAAAGTTTTATTTATTTATTTTTATTTATTTCAAAAATACTGCAGGCCCTACCTAAATGGGCCCTAGCAGGAGGAGCGAAAAGAATACAGCATTGTGAATATGAATTCATCGCGTGAAACATACATTAGCAAAACACAATGAGACATGTTCAACTCTTTCAAGAAAATATACATAAATGCAAAACACGACTATGAGGTAGACGCCAACAATTTGTCAATAGAGTCAATAGACATGACGTCATCAGAAGGCAGCTTGTTCAATTTCTGAATTGTTTGTTGGTAAAAAGAATATTTCATGGCATTAATTTTAGCTTGATATGGAGTTAAAGATGTTCATGATGATGTCTTATGGGGCGAGTTGTAAGCGGCGCAAGGTTAAGTTCGGAACTCATGGCAAGTTTGTTGTTTTTCAGGAAAAAAAAGAAATTGTAGTCTGCGGATTTTCCTACGTATATTCAGTTGCAGGATGGCATTTTCTTTCATTAAAATGGAAGGAGAGTCAAATGTGTGATAATTTGAAAAGATGAAGCGCACGGCTTCCCGCTGTACAGCTTCTAGTGCCTCAATATTCTTCCTGGTATAACGGTCCCAGACTGTGCAAGCATACTCTAGTTTGGGTCGTATGAGGCTGTAGTATGCTAACTGCTTTATCCCGGAAGGAACATTTTTAAGTTTGTGGCGAAGAAGTCCAAGTGCTCTGTACGAGGATGAGCATGTATTTACAATATGAGTGTTCCAACTTAGATTATTAGTTATGGTAACACCGATGTAGTTATATTCCTCAACTTCTACAAGGAGATGCGGTAGAGGGGTGTATGGAAATGAGTACGTTTTTTTTGTCGGTGATTTTTATAAAAGTTGTTTTCGCGGCATTAAGCTGCATATCCCAATTATAACATAGAGTTAAGGAGGATTTGGTCTTTAGGGCGGTTGATTTCGTTAAACAAAGTGCAATTCTCGGCAAAGAGCTTAATTTGGACCGGTTTGGATGTAACAGTAACGATATCATTTATATATATTAGAAACAACAACGGACCTAGTACACTACCTTGTGGAACGCCTGAAGTAACTGGTAAAGAATTCGAATGATAGCCGTCAATGCTAACAAACTGTACACTGTTGGTGAGATATGATGAAACTCACGTGACTACAAATTTAGGAAGACCAACTAGTTCAAGTTTATATATTAGTTTACCATGTGACACAACATCAAATGCTTTTTGAAAATCTAAAACAATGGCATCGACCTGCCCTGAGTGGTTAAGGACTGTTGCAAAGCTGTGAATAACCGATGTTAGTTGGGTCACAGTTGATAAACCTTTCCTAAAACCATGTTGAACAGAAGAAAGTACACCAATGTCATCTAGAAATTTGGTTATGTAGCTAGCTAAAATAGGTTCTGCCAGTTTACAACATGTGGAAGTTAGAGAGATGGGACAATAGTTAGCAACAAGTGCCATGTCACCATTTGTAGGCACAGGCGCAACACAAGCTGTCCTCCAGTCGGAAGGTAGTCTTCCTGTTCCGAATGAGGTGCGAAATATTATTGAAAGAAATTTGGAAATAACTTGTGCATAACGACGTAAAAATATGTTGGGTATTTTATCCGGACCAGACGAGGATTTAGTTTTCAGGTTTAGCAACAGTGAAGTTAATCCGGGCAATAGTACAATGCCTGGATCAGAGATTACTTAACTGTTTGCTTGCCATAATTGGTGCGCACTTTAGGGAGCATGGAAGAAAAGCAAATGAGATGTTTCTTTTAATTAGTTTGTAAATGAAGATATCAAGGTTACCTACCACAAGCTCTTTAATAACAGCACCTCGTCTCGTAGTGCAGAGCTCTTGGCTCTAGCAAAAGCGGAAGATAGGCGTCGGCAGCACCGGCCATTGCTACACGCACACTATGGTGATCTGAGGTGCTATTTTTTACTGAATAGAACAGAAAACTATTAATTTTACTCCCGAATATAGTATTTTTTTGCATGTATAGTGAGAGTGCACTTTATCGCAGCATGAGTATCAATAAAGAAACTTTAGCGAGGAAAATTCATTGAAGCAAATCATGACATTTGGCACCACGATCCGCATCATCAGCTTCTCTAGGAGTATTTGAAGTATTTCAATTACAGCCAAAATTTTTCACAAATCAATCTTTTTCTGCCATTCAAACAATGCCACAGTAACGAAAGCCACAGCTAACGAATTTGACTAACAGCAAAAACACGATGAATTTGTCATGAGTTGCCCTTGAATGTCATCTTGCAGCCCTCTTACAGTGGTGGTGATTGCAGAAAAAAATCACGGTTAAACTGCGTAGTTAGGCCAAATGCGAACTAGGTGCGCTAGCAGTTCGGTTCTGGTGTTTGGATTCGTTGTTCACGCATGCGAGTTGTTGGTCTAGCGGTTATGGGTTGATGCCCATATATGCGGAATTGATCATTCTCTACTTCACTTTCATAGATCCCTTAGAGTCCTTACACCACTCCTTTCGCAGTGGTGCAGCGGTAAGCGATGGTCGATGCGCCGCCATCGGTAGGACTTGAGACCCAGGTTCCCAAGCCCAACCTCTCGGGCCCAATCATAAATTGAACTGTCCTTGCCACGATAGAGCACACGCACGCACGCACGCGCAAGCCAGATTTCCCACCGCCCGTTGGGCAGCCTGCCACTAAGCAGGCTTAAAATAAACAGTAAAACCACAAAGTCTATATGCAGGGAATGGAATTGCTCTCGCACTAAATGCTCAGGTGATAATGGTGCGACAGTTCCACGTTAGCTGTACTGGCTGTACATTTCGCTACTACGACGATCGCGTTCTCGTAGCGGCTTTGAAATGTTCCAGTGCTGCGTGGAGTTCTCGTGGGTGGAGGCGTCTATAGGATGCAAGTGAGTGGGCATTGCCTTTTGGAGGGTGACATTGGTGGCAGGAGAGGCTGCTTCGGTACTGCAGAGGTAGGTTGGTGTGTTGATGGGTTGCGGCTACCCCACGTTGAAGGCGGGTGTAGTGCTAAGGTGGGTGGATATGGGGAATATCCTGATGCTTTTACTCTTTAAGCCGAGCTTTATCCACACGGCAGAATTTTTATCGAGGGTGAGGGTGAGGGCGGGTGGCTGGTGCTTCTGTAGGGTGCAGATCTCACTCTCCGGGGCTAACGACAGACCCAGTATTTTCGATTAATATCTTGGTGCGAGCTAGTTGGTAAATCATCGTGGTATTTTCGACTTGTGAAACTGGTACTCTTTTCGCAGTAAAGCTACTCACTGAAATAGGTGTCAGACTGTCCTCACAATGATCAGAAGCCTCAACGGTATCAATGAACATTCTCACGTGATCTCCAGAAGTCACTCTGGCAGATTATACTTACTTAGATAACGCTAGGAAGGGCAAACTGTGAAAAGGGTGTTTGCAGCTCCTACAAAATTTGCCATACGCGCAATCTTGCAGGACAGTTTGTACTACTTGTTCCTTTGTGGGTGCAAAGCCTGCGTAAATAAGTTGAGCCCAGAAAATATGCAAATGTAAGCTAGTTGTATTGACGTAATGTTCATAACTGAGCGATATGCTCGCATGCTTTTAGGGAGTCACTGTTCTGTGTAGTTTGGCTCTCAGCGATGCAGACGGCTCCTGTAGCGGTGAATGCCGATGGAAACTGGCTTGTCACTGTTTCTAGATAATGTCACACGTGTAGTCCTACAGTGAGCAAAGCTTACATTAACACTTACCTGAGCCTTGGTAATGTATTCCAATTGTTGGGTATGTTACCATTTCTATTCTGTTCAACGAAAATGGTTTTAAGATATCTCAGGGACTCAGGAATTACACGCGTCCTGTGAAATTTTTTTTCCCGTGTGTGTGCGTTTCACCCTCTTCAGAAGTTGCCAGCGAAGTACTGCACCAGGTTAACGTCTCCCGATGAAGTAAGAGTGCCCGCTCCTCTTACTTCCATTCCTGCCGTCGGCAGTTGTCGTTGAGGATCGAAAAATAAATCCGGCGACGTAATTAAAATTGCGAGTAAATCGAAACAAAAAAAAAAAGAACCTGGAGTAAGACTGTTTCATTATGTATTTGTAATTGCACCTCATTATCTCCGTTTGCTCGAAGCGTTTCTAAAATTTATAAGGTGGGGTGAAGTAATTTTTAAGCGAAAGAAAAACACCCTCTTTGCATTATAGCAGGAATAAGGAATATTGAAGGAATGCATTTTATTGAAGGGCCGCTTTCATTTTGGCGAACATCCTCGCGGCCATGGCGCAAGAACGAGGAAACTCAGATGTGCTACACGCACGGTCACGTCATGCAACATGTCTTCTTGCCGCATAAGGGACCTAGTGTTGTTTCGCATTTTTGCTATGTGTTGATTATTATTTCAGAAGGCATCCACAAGGGAGTTTCTCACGCCTACCACTGGTTGTCTCCTGTTTCAGCTGACGCACGTTTCAAACAGCCGTAACCAACAGTGGCACACGTCCATTTGTTTGAACTGTGATCGTTTGACCCTCAACTCTGTTTAAGCCTCACTTCTGTCTGCTCGTTCCCTGCGCCCAGCGTTGTCACTACAACAGGGACGAAAAACCGCAATTAACACTTTATGCAGGAAATATAGAGAATCCAGGGTGGTGTTGTTCCTGCTTCTGTCCCATCCCCTGTCTGGTTCTTCGTCCTTAGTATGAGTGGCAAACTGGCTTACAGCTACGCACTCCTAAGTGACGAATCTATGATCATGCTACAATGCGATACGCCTATCCTGCGCGATTAAACCTTTTTTTGACGACGGCATAGACACTTTAATTTATGCGTAAGCATTACTTGAGTCATGCGCGGCGTCAACAAAAATTGTTAACATAAAGTTAGGGCAGAAACCGTGGACACTCACCTTAGTTTACTCGAGTTACTTGTAACTTGTTTACTCGGGTAAGCTCGGGTAAGTTCACAGGAGCGTCGCGCCAGCTGCGCGAGAAGTTGCTCGGGAACACCAACATGGGTCGCACAACCCTTACGGGTGGCTACTACAGGAACAGCCACCGGCCAGTGCAGGGGAGCATCGCTTAACGGCTGCGCCACTGCGCAGGTAGTGGTATGGGGACTCGCCGCCACCTGTGAATGTGAAGTAGAGAATGACCAATTCTGCGTATGTGGGAATTGACCCACGGAGCTCCCAATGGTGCGCGGTTTAGTGGCTTACGCGAACTAAGTTAAACAAACAAACAAACAAACAAACAAACAAGCCATTAACATGACAGCCGTAGTGCACAATCCTTTCGCGTTCATAGCACGTTAGCAGGCTCAAGTGTCCCAGGTATTTTTTATTTTTTATAGTACCTAGTTTGAGAAAAAAAAATCTTTCCGTTTGCCAAACTTGCCCGCTAGTTATCACAAAGAAAAATAATAGAATAATGGCCACCTCTAAAACTGATCTCCTTCTGCTCGACCTTTTTCCCATATATTTCTAAGGTGTGGTAGTCTGGCGCAATTGCGATGGTGATTCACTGCGCAACGAGTGTCCCCAAACTGACAGCTGTCAAATGTTGGTGCGCAGGTGTGAGGTGTGGCAATTTGAAGATGGCTCCTGTCCCCAAATCAACGGCGAAGAGTACTTCACGGAGTCTGACTGCCAGAGGAAATGCGGAGGTTCTCCGAAGCCAGAATCGTGCCTGTGGCCCACCAAAAAAGTGGTCTGTGGCCCCGATCTTTTGAACTACACTTACTACTACGTGAACGAACGAGGAAAAAAGAAATGCATCCAAGCAACTCTCGCCCTTCTTCGCAATCATCGCTGCCACGACAAATTGAATTTTTACAGAACTGAGGAAGAGTGCTACTCCTTCTGCAGAGGCGTCAAGAAACACGGAAGATGAACGGTGCGCGTTCTTCCGGTTCCGCGACGTTTTCTTTGTTGCGCTAATCATGGGCGCAACAAGACATGTGCATATGTGCGCGATGGTTTAGCGGACCAATCAGTTAGAGCCGCTATATAGTACTTACCGTCCTTAGAACGTGCGTAGAAATAATGTACACGCTATTTTGATGACCGCCCTCTCAATTGCGCGGTTCAATCCATGTAAAGCGGTTATTTCACTGGCGTGGTTTGTACCCGTGGAGTGTGCCACAGGACTTCTAAAGCTTGTGTGTGTGTGTGTGTGTGTGTGTGTGTGATATATATATATATATATATATATATATATATATATATATATATATATATATATATATATATATATATATATATATACTTCTAGAGCTTGTGTGTGTCTGATATATATATATATATATATATATATATATAATAGCGCTCTAGGGGACAGCTTCTTTTTTAGCGCCCATATCAGTGTAGTCATGTTTACATTGTGTTGCGGCAAGCGGGGTCACGCTGCGCTTGCTGCAAGTGTTGCGTCTTGGGCCCGATTTATTCGTGTTTGCACACTCTCGTTTGCTGTGTACATACCTTCTGCATTTTACTTTGTTGTTTAGAGCTCTAGTACATTTGTATACAGGAAAAAACAAACCGGAAAGAACTTGTTAAAGTTTAGCGTCGATCACACCTTTGACGCAAGAGAGCGCTGGAAGCTCTCACATGCTGTTATTGACCTAGGTGGACACTACAGGGTTTGTGTGTCGTTTCAGCGCTTTGTGTTGTAGCTTTTTTTTTTTGAGTTTAGACCAAGTTCAGATCACCTGCACCTTCGGAGACGGCCGCCTCAGCGTGAAGCAAGTTCCATCAGGAAGATAACTCCGTTCTTAGCTGCTACCTTGGAAGAGACAGTGGAGAGAACTCGGCAGTGTTATCTGTTTTATGTGTGCGCATGTCTTCACGAAACAATGCCTTGAGTGTGGTGTGAACGCCGCTTAAAGCGCTTATTTGTTACGATGTTCATTGTCCCTGCTCTTACCAACCGATGAGGTGACGTAAATGCGCTCAGAAGACGGGCCACGTTAGGCGAATTTCTCGCTGGAATTTTTTTTTCTTATGGCCTCGATACAGCTTTATGTGCTTTTCCTTCTGGCATGGTGCAATTTCAACCCACCATAAATGTACAGAAATTTGAGTTGAAAACATCCGCTAATCTTCCAGCATTTTAACTACTTATCATTATAATTTGTGCCATTTGATCGCTAATAGCTCTTCTTTATTGTGTTCTATAATCGTTCATTGCTGGCTGTCTCGTTAAAAGTTTCTTCTTGCATTATTAAGATGCATACAACGCGAATTTGATCACTGCAATTTTACACGCATTTACAGACTTTCTAAACTCGAATGGGTGAAGGCCCCTGTACATGGGTGAAGGAAGACGCTTTAGAAGCGTTCTCAATAAAGAAAAAAAATGCGTTTCACTGCTGTATGAGAATTTCGGCATTTCTGTCTTGATGCTTACGTTCGCAACATGACAGCATTATTTAGAGAGCGCCATGGACTAAATACACTGTAGATTTATTTATTTATTTATTTATTTATTTATTTATTTATTTATTTATTTATTTATTTATTTATTTATTTATTTATTTATTTATTTATTTATTTGTTTATCTATTTATTTATTTATTTGTTTATTTATTTATTTATTTATTTATTTATTTATTTATTTATTTATTTATTTATTTATTTATTTATTTATTTATTTATTTATTTATTTATTTATTTATTTATTTATTTATTTATTTATTTATTTATTTATTTATTTATTTATTTATTTATTTATTTATTTATTTATTTATTTATTTATTTATTTATTTATTTATTTATTTATTTATTTATTTATTTATTTAAATACCCTAAGGGCCCGCTGGGGGTTACAGAGGGGAGCGGGGGACAAATCAGCGCAACTTCTCAAAGACGAAAAACCACTTCAGGTGGTTAATACGGCAAGTTGGGAAACAAAATAACGCAAACACTGTTACAAAAAATGCTCAAATGAAAAATTACTTTCCGAATAAGTGATATAAAAAGCAAATCATGTTACTGAACGCACTGGGATTGCAGGTTAGTCAGCAGTTCAGACTGAAAAAAAAGGAAAACTAGGTTAATGCAGCAATCCTGGGGGGAAGTCATTCAATTCTTTTACCGACAAGCGAAGATAGGGTTAACTTTGTAGCTTTGATCTGTGCGACTTGAAATATTAGGTGGCGGTAAAATATTTGACCGGGCAAATGACGTACTGTTGTGATAGAGTGAAAAAAGGATAGTCTGGCAAATTTTCTGCGCATTGCGAGTGGTGGCATGTTGAGGCCTTCCTTCAAAGATGACACGCTTTGATATCTTGAGTGCGATGACAAGACGAATCGCATGGCCTTATTATTAACGGCTTCAAGTATACAGGTGAAAGTAATTTCGTGGGGATGCCAAACGATTGACGCATATTTCAGTGAAGGGCGCACAAGAGAATTGAACGCTTGAAGCCTGGTGTCCCTGTCGGCTAAATATAAGCGCCGCTTCAGAAAGCCAAGTTTTTTTTTGTGCTTTAGATGTAATATATTCAATGTGGTCAGTCCATGTTAGGCTAGAATTTAGGAGGATGCCAAGGTATTTAACCAACGAAACTGAGTCTACTATGCTATCATTTTTTAAGGTTAGTATTTGGATCTGTCTTTGAAACAGAAGTTAAGTTTAAATGTTTAGCCTTTTCTTTTTATTTTTATCTGCCATTTGCCGCAACACTCCGTCAGCTTATTAAGGTCAGAGTTATGAATTCGTTACGAGTAGACACATATCTGCAAGTTACACAGTCGTCGGCAACTAGGCGAACTGTCGAATTAATATTTGGTGCTATATCATTAATATATGCTAAAAATAAAAGCGGGCCTAATATGGAGCCTTGAGGGATGCCCGACTCGACAAAGGTTAGGCTGGAGATATCATTTAATTTAACCGCTTGTGAATGATTCGTTAGATTTGTTTAAGCCATCGAGTTGTTTTGGCGTCGAATTCAAGACTGCGTATTTGCAGTGTTAGTCGTTTGAGGTACACGGTCGAAGGCTTTTGAAAAATCAATAAAGATACGAACTACATAATCAAACAGGTGCAGTGAATTATGAAGGTCCGTTACCGACTCATAAAGTCGTGTTTGGAATGAAAGCTTCGGGTGAAAACCAAGCTAGTTAGCAAGCAAATTATTTCGATTGAGATGGGTCATAATGTGAGTGTATAGAATATGCTCAAGAAGTTTGCAACTAACTGATGTTAGCGAGATATGCCGGTAGTTGTTGAAGGCAGTGTTATCACCACATTTGAGTCTTGGAAGAACATTAGTTGTCTCCCAGTCTTCGGGTATACATCCAGAATCAAGTGATTGTTGGAATATTAGTGAATGTAACTGTGCTGAGAAATGACTGCTTAGTTTTAAAAGTATAGCACTGATGCCATCGGGCCCTGGACTGGTCTTGAACGGCTAGCGGACAATGACGAATTTTATGCCGTGTGCGGTGATGATAATAGACTGAAAGCGAAGCGGGACACTTTGCTGCGGTAGACTTACGGAATTAAAAGGATGCTCATCTTTGTACACCCCTTCGAAGTGCGCATTAAATTGTTCGCCATCTGTAACTAACATGGATGGTACCTACTGATTTTGTTTGAGATTTACTACATTGCAGAACTTTTTCAGGTCTGTTTTTAAAAGATTGGGCAAAGTGCAATTAAAATATTTGTCTCTTGCGTCAATAACTGTTCTTTCGGCTTGGAGATATCCTTGTAGTTTTTCCAGTCTTCAGGAACATTTGACCGACTCGGTTTCCTGTACGCTCTTTTCTTCCTGTATACGGATGATCGCAACTTCCCGCGATCGAAGCACAGAGGCCACAGCCAAATTCGAAACTTTGTGACCTTGTACTCAGGGGCGAATGCTCTAACCACTAAGAAAGCACAGTGGCGTATCCTAGTTTAAATTGAACGTGAAGAAATGGAGAAATTATGTTAGATACACCAGGCAAATTAACACCAGGTAAGTTGCCCGGCTCAACTTCATACATTGTTGGGCGAGTCACAAATATTTGAAAGAGAATGGTTGCACTATTTGAACAACCGCGGCAGACGGGGGGACGCGACTGGTGACAGTGCAGACTTGTCTGACTTAACCTTGCAATGGTCTAAATAGCGCAGCTTTTCTCAATGAAAACAACTCAGCGTTGGGAGATTGAACGGAAAAGTAAAAGAGTGCGACATTCCTCCTATTTTGGCGCGAAAATGCGACAGCTGCAGCTGTAAGGCGTTCAGCAGCCTCATAAAAGCAACGCAGACTCTTGAGGACCACGTTGATTGAGAGTTCCTACTGTCCGGTTAATTTAGGTTATCAAAATATATTTAGACGGTCGAAATTTTGGGGGCCTAGCAAACCAGGTCCAGCTGGCAAACGCGCAAATTCAGTCCAGACTGCTCTCGCAAAGGAAGTCCGCAGTGGACTACACCACTTGACCGCAACATTAGGGATAAGTCCCCGAAGCAGAGCCTATCGTTTCAAACAGTAGCCACTCGTCCAAGAAGTTTCTTGTTTACAGGTCCTGGTTCAGAGAGCCCCTAGCTGCGAACACCCGACTTAAGCGACGGCGGTAGATACTGCGACATAATCGCAGTGAGGCAACGCCTGTTTACTCTTCTATTATGCTTCTTGCGTGGAAGGCGCAAGGTCGGGCCGCGTCTATTGTGCGCGATGCGTTAGGGTGTTGGCGATGCTAGGAGACCTTGTTTAGAAAGGTACGAAAAACCTTGTATATATGGAGAACTTTGCGACGCTCTGCTTTCTGCCTTTTATTCATTTTGTAACAGCCTAATCTTCTGGGTCTTGCTCAAGAAGAACTACGATGTGATGCTTGATGCGCCGCGTTTGTTAACCTCGATCATGGAGCAGCACTCGTAAGGAATGTGCGCTCTCAGAACCATAGACAAAAGGATCGCCCTCGCTTAGTCGTCCATTTGGTCAGCTTTAGGCTAAAAAACGAGCTTCGTTTGTCAATCCCGGCGAACACGATGAGCTTTACTGCGTATGCTGCAATATTCGTCACCTTCTTGTTCCTTTGGTAACCGGAAGACTGAACATATAGAAAGTTGCCCACAGAAGAAGAAAAAAACTAACAAGGTACCCATGTGGGCTAGTTGGTGTACATCACACATAACATCATCAGCGAAAGTACGAGGCACCTGGAGAAGAAGAACACAGGACAACGCTGGACACCAAATTTCCATGTGTCCAACGTTGTCCTGTGTTCGTCTGCTTCTTGTTTCTCTTTCCTTCCTCGCTAGATGTTTCTTGTAACATCAATAGGCTTCTGCTAGCCCCACTTTTCCACCTAACTTTTCTTCTCTTCTTCGTCTCTTTTCCTCCATTCATTATTACAGCGCAACGACGGCTGGAACTATTTTGGAACTCTTATGGAACTCTTTTTCTCTTCTTTTCATGCCCCAACAGCGTGATTCAGCCACCGCTTTTCCTATTCCCTCCGACGCGTCACAAGTTCCGCAGAGTCGCCTCCAAGCACTTTCACAACGCGCATTACACAGAAAGCGGGGAGCGGGAGCGAAGGAGCGGCGAGAACCGATGATGTGCTCCTGCGCGCGTATCGGGAAGGGAATGGAGGGTGGAGAGAGGGCAAACACGAGATTGGAGCATTAGGAACGAGTCGCGCCCCTGCTCTAGGCCTTCCCCCGCACAAGTTAGGAGCGTACACGCGGGCACCCCTATCTTTTGTCGGAGGCGCGCGACTAAAGCGCTTGTGATTCTGCGGACGTGTTGTCGTCCTGCGCACGTATGGGGCGCAGCAGAAATCGAATAATCTCCGTTCATCTATGCTCCGCGGGGGTGGCGCCGTGCGATTTATCTTTGCTCTTTGGCGCGGAATATTGCTGCGCTAGCAGATGTTTTTCAACAGCAGGGACGGAAGTGATTCTGCGAGCGATTTCTCCAACTACAGGGCTCTGCTTCCGACAACTACGGGAGGAAATAATGGAAATTTTACAGTAGGCTTCCCGCAAACAAGCTTTTCAGGATTCCATTCGCTCTCTGTGCCATGCTGGAAAGTTTCGAGGGCAGGGGCTGTGGTTAGTTGTTCTCAATGCTGCATCTCTATCATCATACAACTGGGGTGCGGTATACGCCCTTTCATTGGATACGGGATATGCATTGGTGACGCCTATCTTAGGCTCGATCATTCCGCCGAATTTATTAGGAGTAGTAAGTGATACCAGTTGATTCGTTGTTGAGCTGGTGGTCTTGTCATTTCTACTCCCGCACATTGCATCCCCATGCGCATCCCTCTTTTCCCTAATTGGCTTGACTTGTGTAACAACAACAGCTGTACGAATACGATTATAACCTTGTGCAGGGCCAGCGTAGAGCCACGCGACGACGTCATTATTCCCGTATATCATGGGAGCTGCAAAAATCGAGAGTATACAAAATGCCTCTTTTTTTTTGCGCTGTCCTAATGTCAACTGAGCATAAACTAGCCTGATCAAACACCGGTACAATGTTTATATGCTTGTAGCCGCTCGTCGCCTTCTTCGTCTAGATTTATCGTATTCTTGGTCCTGACGTAGAACTGAAATGTCCGAGAGAGAAAGATGTGGTAGCCCCACTAGCAGCATCATGTCGACAAGCGCTAAGACCTGTATTTCTAAAGTTTAGTTTAGTTAGTTTATTGGGGTTTAACGTCCCAAAGCGACTAAGGCTATGAGAGACGCCGTAGTGGAGGGCTCCGGAAATTTCGACCACCTGGGGTTCTTTAACGTGCACTGACATCGCACAGTACACGGGCCACTAGAATTTCTCCTCCAAAGAAATTCCAGCCGCCGCGGCCGGGATCGAACCCGCGTCTTTTGGGTCAGCAGCCGAGCTCCTTAACCACTGAGGCACCGCGGCGGCTGTATTTCTAAAGTATTTGAGATCATAGAGGCGGAAAAATTAGTGTCGATGAAGCACAATTTTGCCTGAGTCAGCTAGTAACAAGATCAACCGAACACAACACTTCGACCCACTATTAAGCGTGAGAGTCGTATGAGGCCTTGCAATATCGCTGCCATAACAATCGAGCATCGCTTTCCCCCTGTAAAGCGTGCTCTTTCCCAAGCACAGTAGTTGAACGCCAAAGCCAACCCTACTGTTTGTAGGGTTCCTGGGCTTTCTGGCTCGCGATCCGAACACTCGCAAGATACGAGAACGATTAAGTAAGCAAGATGTGCTCCAACTTATTTGACAGAAAGCGTACGGTGAAGCGCCTGAGATTTGCTTTTCCGCGTTGCGCCGCAGCAAAATAACGGGCTTCTGCGGCGGCTGCCCGCCCTTACCCCGGCTGCAACCCGATCCCCAATAATCTTTCGCTGGCTCTCCTCCTCCACTACTGTCCCGCGAGGGTTTTCGACGGCATAATGAAACGACGCCAGCGAAGCCAGTGGACGGGGGAGCACGGACCCCGCCTCTTCGTCCCTCACTCCGTCCCCCTCTTGCCGGGAACAGGCCCCTAATCCTTCCCTCAAATCGCAAAAGCATGAGAGCTATTTCTTCGCGATATACGCGCCGGCACCCCTTGCTGTCATAAATAATTCTCGTCTTTCTCGAACAATGCGATCGTGTTTCATATATTTGCGCCGCTGGCGAGGGGAGACGCACGCCGCCGGAAGATAGGCACCGGCTCTCGCCCGAAATCGGCTGCGCGGCGCTTGTTCTCCGAAATCTGCTCGGCACTACAAGCGGTGCAGGCGATTGAGGAAAGGCGGTGGGGTGGGGTTTTCAGGCGGCGCCGACCGAATACTGCTGCGCTTCTTGAATTCTGTGCAGCGGCCCCACGGGATGCAACTCTGAGACCTAGTCTAGTCACCAGAGACGAAGCGTCCGGCGTGCGTTGGCTGAACAAAGCGTCCAGGCTTCTTACGGCGTGGTCACTTCAGATCGACCCGTTCGGTATAAGCAGCACGTGCCATTCCTGTCTCCCTTATTAACGCGCCAGCGTCAGGGAGCACTTGTCGCATAAAATCCAGCGTCGGCGTCGATGACCGTGAGCGAAAAATTCCAGAAAGATATCCAAAGAAACCTATAGGAGGAAAGGGGGCCAGCTATGTCACGGGACCTTGAGGCGTCATCACAACCTGCACATCAGATTGTGAGCAAACTGCCCACCGTGGCAGGTGGCAGTTCAATAAATGATTGGTACCGAGAAGTTGGTAGGAAGAGCAACCTGGATCGCTCATGGCCCACCGGTGGCAGCACTTGCTTAACCGCTGCACCACTGCGCCAGGAGTGAGTGGTATGATGACTCCCGGAAATCTATGAATGTGAAGTAGAGATTGCCCAATTCTGCATGTATTGGCACTGGACCATTAGCTATCGCGTCATATGCTTAAGGCCGAGCTTTAATGTACCCTCCAATTTCTTGTGGCTGTTGGCGATAATGTCCATGAGTAGAATAGAAACATTTATTGATAAATCAAAATAAATTGATGTTCACGGTAAAGGCGCGTCTAGTCTTCACTGATTTTTTTCAGGCATTCTCCCAGCGTGGTGCTTCTGAGGTCCTTGCAATACCTGCGTTTTTTAACGCTCCTAGAAGCCTAACTGCTGGCTCATGACTTTCGGGTCTTAACATGCGCTTTTTCAGTGCCCTGAATAGAGAGATAGCAAAAGGCGCTGCGCATATCTCGGCATGTGTGCTCGATTTACCCGCTACACATACTTGTTTTTAAGCAGTGTCTGATGGTGCAGGTTTTTTTCAGGCCGAAGCAGGAATGATGACATTAAATGAAGGTACGTTTATTAGGAGTGCACAGACATTTAGGTTGTTCAATAGCATAGGAATAGGCACCTCAAAGGAAGTCCTAAGTTTAAAGCTTTATTAGTTCACTTAATATCTTAGTCCGATAGCTTACTGCACTAACGCTAATTTTAACAGCCACGAGTTACTAAAGCGAAGTTTCGCCATACCGGAACCCTGTCAACACCTTGCATAACAGCGCAGGCGCATCACGTTGTCAGTCTTCGCATAGTGCTGCTGCACCGAATTAGAGCAGCGTTCTTTAGCGGCAGTCGCTTTAATTTACAAGGAACTTTTTTTTTCATATTCTCTTCATTCACTTTTCGCTTTCCTCCCATAGCCAGCTACACGGCGCTGATCATCGGTGGGGATCAAAAACGGGGTGCTTCCAAAGCGCGAGCATGCGAGCACATTTTTATGACAGGCCCGTCGAAAAGCTGTCGAGAGAGGGTGGCCCCGCGCGCCCAGTTCAGAACCCTTCTCGACGGTGGGCATTACAAGCGACACCTCATTTTGAATCGTTCGTTGTTTTTTTTTTTTTTTTTGGCATCGTGTGTAGAGCAGGAGAATGAACTGGCAGCGTTGAGTGTTGAGACACTTCTTAATTACAGTTCTCGACTAACGGCGACAGTGGGTCGAAAACGCACAGCCTTCGAGCACCTGATAGTTGGCGATGCCTATTAATAATTCCGCAAACGAATTGCGCTCTGCCTTGCGCGTCGTACACATTGATTAAAGTCAGTTGCAACCGAATAATTAATACTTCCTCTGACTCAACCGCGCACGCATTTTAAACGCGTCTCTTTTATCAAGGGGAGACAGCTGGCTTCTAGATTCGCGTCGTGCGAAATTATAAAAGATTTATAATTCACCCCGAGCCCCACACGTCTGTAGACGTACTGCTTTGGTCCTATATTTCTGAACGTCAACTATTTCATATTTTTTGAATGATGCAATTATGCACATATCTCCTTTATTTTTTTTCACAGAGCATTTTTTCATTCTTATTTATATTATTAAGAGAGATTGGCCACTTTTCTGCGTTTTTCATAGTCCGGTGTTGTAATCGCTATTTTTTTTCTGCCGTTTCCTTCAGTGTTGTATGTGTTCAATAATAAGTTTGCCTTCGATCGGTCATATTTCGGTAAATATTCTTCCCTCGTCTTTCTTAGAGCAAAGTTTAGTGCCTGAGCTCTTATGACAAGACCCATTTGAGCGCTCCTTGTGGTTCCGTTCCTTTTGCGTATTTTGATTTCTCGATTTTTTTTTGTCTTCCTCCTTTCTTCGCACACGAAGCTCATGACCACCCAACTCGCGTTTCAGCCGTTACGCAAGGTGCACGTAATACTATAAGCCTGCAACGCCTTGAAAAAAAGCCCTGCCCACATATAACAAGAGAACTTGTTTCAAAGCTACAGCACGAACCAGACAGCGAACATAGCAATTTTCGTTTTTTTTTTTAGTAAAAAAAGTAATCAGGCTTTCCTTCCGCAGGATTTTAATCAAAAAAAAAACAAAATCGAGCTTTAGTTGCTTGATCATCGTATTGCTGGCTCTACTTTTATTTTTACATGGCCGACTCAAATAATGGCAAAAATAAAGAGCATCAGAGCAACAACATGCGCACGCCCCCGTAATCAAGCGACCATGTTTACTCCCATAACCGGCTCTCAGTTGCGCTGTTGGACTACCTAACAAGAACACTTCCGGCAAAGCTAGGAATTTAATTATCGACGCACTCAGTCCACTGTGTTTGGTTTGGCTTCGCGAGAAGTTCTGCTTGTGCAGGGTTGTATTGGCCCTCTTTAGCCGTCAGCAGCGCGAACTAAAAAGAAGCTCCTTCCCGCTTAATCTTAGAGACGTCACTTTATTCGGCTTCCTGAAAAGTTGTCCCAATTTCCGGCGCAAGCAGACTAAGCACTTCCTCCGCAGCCTCGTGCTTTGAACCGCATCCTTCATGTCTTGACTGCTATGTATAAAACTCTACGCTGTTTTGAACGAAATTTAACGTCCTGATGCTTTACAACCAAGTTCGTGAAGCATAAAACGCCAACTTCTACATCTATTACGAGGCGAAAATGCAGAACCGGATATGTACTGTAAATATTCTGAATGCCTATAAAAGCTTCTTCACCTACACCCTATAAATTAGAGCGAATATAATTTTCTCCAGCAAAAAAGGAAAGTGTTTTCGTAAATGTCGGGACGCTGACGTTTTCTAAAATGACAGTTTAAGCAAAATCGTTATTACACCCGAATGTTTGTCTCCATCAAATTTCTCCATTTCGCCACCGGCGTTTTACCTAAAAGGCGCTCGAAAGGGCCACGTCAGTTTCTCCTTATCCCCGCGAATGCGAACACACAATGCACATCATTTACGGCACTTCTAGAAAGAGCGCTGTTACCTCCGAGTCCAAGCAGTTCGTCGCTGAGCGTCGGAAGGTCGGGAGGAGCTAAAATAAGGACAGGTCACTTCATAAGCACGCGCAAAATAGGCGAAAAAAAAAAGCAACCAAAAAGTAATCTTTAAAATTTCCGTTGCTCGTTGCGGGACTTAAGTACGGATGGAGGCTGCTGTGTTTTAGGCCAGCCGGTGCGGGATCGTTAACCGCTGCTAACAACGTCGTTGACGAGAGAGCAGCTCTCTTCCGGCCGCGTTGTTTTAAAGCGGCGTTTTAATGAGCGCACAGCGCTGTGGGGCACGGCGCAGGACGGGGAAAGTTGTTCAGATACGCAGCACCCTCTTCTCCACCCCCTCTTTCTTTTTCCCTCTCCTCTTACCCTTCTTCTATCATCGGGCGCTCCTCGCAATTAAGCGCCAGTGGAGGCGAACAGCGGTGTTTTAACGAACTGAGAGGCAAGGTTCCGCGCCGCCGAGCTACGCGCGGTGGCGGCGTTAGCAGATGCGCGACCAGGCACGTGCCTCGTGCACCTGCCCACCACCGCCGCGGAGGAAACTCAATTTATGCATCCCGGATTTCCCAAAAATGATGACGGTGGACTGACGATGATGGCGGGTGCTTATGTACTGGGCGCGTGTGCGAGGGCAGGCCTATCAGAGTAGCGTCCCGGTTGTGTGCAAGCGGGGTGACCTGTTCAGGGCAGCGTCGCGAGTTGCGCAGTTTATCGTTGCCAAATTCAGTGCCGAGGGGATTCTCATCGTTTACGCAGTGGAGTGTGAAAGGGTTACTCTGTAATGACGAACAGATCGAGTATTGTGCAAGAGCATACATGCGCAGAATGCGGAAGGAGGTGTACGACTGACAGTACTCAAACAGCACAGGTAATTAACCCAATATTGGAAATGGATGCTTTCACTCTGATCTTTTGTGGCCCAGCCTTTGCCATATTACATTTCCTAGAGTGGGCCAATTAGCCGTGCTGCTGTGGTAAAGGGCAGTATGTGGTTGGTTAGCACCCAGGCTGTTTAACTATGAGTGGTCGTAATTGGCCACACCATTGCCACGAGCCAAATGTAAAACGTTGTTGCATTCTGAGGGCTTTTCAGATTCGCTGCTCGGTTCGTTGACGCCACTTGAAGCTTACTCGGCGGTGCGCGGAATTATTAAGACAGGGTACGTTCAGCTTGGCTCACATGGTCCGCTCGTGATTAAGGGGATTCTTTTTGTCATATTGGTTGTTGTTATATAATCGAAATGTTTGCAGGAAAGTAGAAAGTGCGTCGTACTTGGCGCCATTTTTATTTTTGTGTTAGTGTTTCAGCGCTGAACTACGGGAGTAATCGGTAATTAAAGCCTTGTTGCCTGCTGTTTTTTAATGTTCTTCAGTCGATTCTTCCCAACGGAGAGTAAAGATTATACCCCGATGGGCACAGGCAACAATCGACGAACTTCGCTTTTTCTGAAGGATTTAAATATTAGTGCAACTCAAGCAAGGGAAGTACAACTCAGAATAATCAGCTGAAATCCCTCGTGGAAAAAGTTGTGTGATGCAATAACCTCATATAAATTTGACACACAAATGTCATAAAATTATTATACACATGTCATGTTGTACGATTTTATAAGTTTATACATTTTGTCCTATACATGTTTAACAATATCATAAAAATATGTATGACAGTTGAATGATAAAGCCTGTACGTGATTATTTCATCACACAGCTTTTTTAAACTAAGATTGCACGACAGAACAAAAATAATTGAATGGCTGTCAGATAATTGGCTGTCTTTAATTGAATCCTGTCAGGCGTTCCTTCGCAATCGTCGATTTCGGCACAGTTTTAATGTAGTACTGGTAATAGAATATCACGAGCTTTTTATCCGTTACTTACTGTAGCGGTACGACAGTAAGCTACATGGAGCGCTTGAATAGGGCGCGAAAACTCCCTATATTTATTTCGCGACGCATTCAGGCTCTGAGTTCCCCCTGTACACCGGAACGTCAGGTGCGTTGTATTTTCCAGGCTGCTCTGCCGAACTCCTCCCGAAGCAATATGGTATAGTTAGGTTCGAACCGAGCAACAGACTATAAGTTCAATAAAAATCAGTCCCACCACTGAACACGCAGCGCTGCTTCAATGTGGTTTAAACTGCACATACGGGCTCGAAATCTATGGAACTGCGCGCTTTAGGGAGAAGTCTGGGGCGTCTGGGGGCTACAAACACAGGTTTCACACACATCGTGTACCGTGTGACTCTTCATTTCGAGCCGCAATTCCCCACAGCTGTCGCATCCTCTAAAAAGCATCGCGGTAACCTCCGCAGCAATACAGCCAAACTAAATCCTGTCAAATATTGAACTTACCAGAGCGGTTCTATAACACAGGCACCCACGTACAAACTCAGCTCACAAGTACCCACACAATAAAATATTAAATTACGGGATAGGAAAGGGGATACCGCCTACAGGCGGGACCGCTTTACGGTGCGCTCGGGACTAATAACTTTTTGGTTGTTCGCGGCAAAACTCGCTCGATACAAGCCGGACAGCTTCACTGCCGCGAGCTTTCTCCGCTGAAAACTTCCCTTTTTTTTTCATCTTCGCTTCCTACCCTGGCTTTGCAATCAATCTCTCGGCTATGACTCCTCGTTTTAAAGGCGACCGCGCAGAGAGGAATCGAAATTGGAAAACCGAGATGTCGAACAACCCTGCATTTATTTCCACTTTGCTTTTTTTCGCATCGCGGATATTTTGTTTCGCTTGCACATCCTTCCTGTATGCCTTGATAGTTGCTTTTCTGCACAGCCCGACAACTCCGGCTAAGATGATCAAAAGTTGTAAAAGTGATTCCCCCTCATCCTTTCTTACTATCTTCCCCGCTTGCTGTACTATTTCTTCCCCAGGCTCACGCGTCTTTTGTTCTGCCCAGGACCGACGCTTTCCTCTCGATGATTTGTAGCCTCGCAATGTTTCGATGCCGTGTCAGTCTCTATTCTTCTCGAACCCACGGTTGAAGAGTTTTCCGAAACCTACTAAAAAAAAAATAAACAGCGAAGAAACGTGTCTCGGGTGGCAGGATCACCTGCTTTGCCTTTTTTTATTAGAGCAAAAGAAACGCCCTAAGCGGACGGGGCACACGAAAAATTACCTTTCGGAGAGAGTGATTTAAACCTAACCACTTTTCCAGCGTAAATCTTGTAACTGTCAGGAGGTTTCGATAGGTTATTATTTTTCCTCTTTGCGTGCCCCTGCATAGACCAGAATACGATAGCCTCGCACCAAGAGCGGCCCGTGCGTACTCTCAATCGCAGGCATAAGGCGCCATCAACTACCAAAACGCTACAAAGTTCCTTTGTGCCATGCATGACAAGCGAGCTTTGTAATCTCTGTAAGTGCTTAAACATGTCCGTGTCATACTCCAGCAAGTACAAGAAGTCATTTGGACATCACTGCGTTGTCTACCGATGCAGTAACTACCACAGGAAGAGAAGCAGGGAGGTTGTTAAGCGCTGGGTGCAATACATGACTTCTGTCGAGAGCTCTGTCGCTGCGGAGTGTTCAGCCTGTATCGTTTCTCATCAGGCTTTAAAATGCTGGCTTGCACCAAAGATGGAAGGTTGCGGCGAATGCATGAGTGAGTACTGATTTTGAAATAGGCCACCTAATTGGGTAGCTATCGAAGTACGTTTAGTGTTCAGTGAACGTGCTATGGGAACATGCAGGTATGGTCGGCGCATACAGAACGTGGTGGCTTTGAGTGTGTGTGTGTCGCTGGAGGACGGCGGGAATAAACATCTCGTTTGTGGAATTGAAGGTCTGTTTCCTTGCAGCGTATCACTCTGCCATTATCCTTCCTGCGTATTCTCAGTGTGCCGCAGTTTGGCTCGCATGAAGCTCAAATCCAGGGTGGTTGACGGCCTGTGCCTGCCGTAGTATCCGCAACACGGACCGAGCGAAACCTTGCGTCGATGCCACTTTTCGACTTCACTAGAAAGACAAGTGTAGCCCGCAGCTACAGCAGTGGTTTGCTGTGTTCGTAAGTTAGTGGCATCGCTCTATGTGGTCGCGTTGAAGCAGCGTGGTGGCTAGCACCTTGAGCGCTAAAAGCTAACTAATTTGGTCACGTAGGGCGATACGTCTTGGGTCTATTCTGTTCATGGGAGCCACCTTGCGTGCATTTGTAGCTGGAGCAGCCGGGTGTTACATAAGTGGGTAACGCTTTGGCAGGATTTCAAGAATTTTCGTGCACATCGGATTTAGGTGTAAAAGGTAGGCATGGCTCTTCGGCATGGCTCCACAATACTGGTGAGGAAAAAGCAGGTTTCAATTTCTCATATAGTCCGTGGGCTCTTTGATAAAAACATAATCTTGTCGGAGCTTCTAAGAGATGTTGTGAGAGCCTTGGCTTTCCTGTGTGTCTAAAAAAAATTGGCAAAAGAACAAAGGTGCTCAAAAGTATCGAGCATAACTGTGCGACACCCATACCGTTACGCCCAGCCGATATCACACTATCCTGATCTGCCTAGCTGGGCTCTAATGACAAGTTATGTGAAAATTTCAGGAAAAAAGTAGTTTTTCAGTGCTTTCTCATTAATATGCAGGACCCTGTTTATTCCTTGTCTCTTCCTCTATAGCAACGGAGAAAGCTGTCCTAATTTTCCGCTACAAAGCTTAAAACAATGCAGCCATATCAACCGAGAACTTCCTCGCAACGGAAGACACAGATTCTTTATAGGCTCAGTCACGTCAGCAAGAAGCGTGGCTCAGGATTCCTGCCCGCACGCCGAAAGCACGGGGAGCCCAAGAGACGACGGGGACGGCTGGTGCGGGAAGAATGAATGGGAGGCGGTATACGTGGGGCCTGTAGGGAAGCGAGATGCAGTCCAGGTACTGGGCAGCAGCAGGGGTGACAAATAAGGGGAGGAGGAGCTGGCTGCGAACACACTGGAAGCCGCCAAAGAGAGATGAAAGCGGAGGCAGAGGGTGAGAGTGTCTTCTCCGATCGTTAAAAACCCATCAACTGCAGCCGCACTGGACCCAGCCGGTTCGCTCCCCACCGCGGGCATCCCTTTTCTTCTCACGGCACAGAGACGGCAAACACTGGGCTTCGCGTTCGGAATGCAACGGGCGTGCGCGGGAACGCGTGGCGGCCAAGTCCAGTGCACCGAGCTCGTCGCTTTGGTCGCACCGAGAAAGAAAACTCGCTCTCCCTGAGCCTCCACGACGTTAGCATAGAGGAGGGTGATGGCGAGAGATGAGGGGGAAGTGTGAAAGCGAGGGTAATGGAGAGTCACGAGGGAGGACGGGGCGGAAAGTGTGCGTGACTAGGCATGCAAATTGGGTTGTTGCAAAACTCACGTGAAGGTAGTTAACGCATGCACCGCGTAGTTCGCGAGCTCCCTATAGTGTAGTCCCCCGCCGCCCGTCGAATTTTCCTGCGAGCGTCGACCGCCAAACCCTCGCAGGACTGTCTCCGCGGTGCGCAGCGTGCCTTGGCTCTACCAGTCTCGCTGCTGGCGCGTTGATTACGATGGGAACTCCTCCCCTTCGCATTTTGCACACTTTGCGAATCGGCTTCAGGCGCGAATATTTTGACTTCGAAAGAATGAGAAGGTGAACGACTCCGATATGCCCGCACTGGCTCCGTGACGACAAATATTGCGTAGTAGAGACACCTTGGAAACGACTAAGAATTCCTGAGATTTTTGCATTTGTGAACCTGCGGTAACAAAGATTTGGACGGACACTGAAGGGCTTCAACTGCGCAAAAGAAAAGAAAGGTGGAAAAAAAGGTGAAAAACGAGGAGAGACAGTAAACAGTTCAGTTCATGCAGCATTTGCCGGGAAGCAATATGCTCAAAGCAGAACAATGTAAGGATGAAGGCGTACTCTATTGGAAGGAAAGGGCTTTCCTTAGCAAATCAGCCAAACTCAGCAATGCCTTGAGGGGAACACTAGCCTGAACTGATAGCACCCACATAGCTAAAGTCTCCGCTCATTGCTCGACCGCGATGCCGTAAGGCTTGCCAAAAGCACATAACAGTCATTAATTGAGTCGTTCTTGCGTTCGGTGCTGCATTTGACCCCAGCTGAGGCTTGGATTAACCAACCGTGTAGTTATGTGAACTAAAAGTTGAAATGACAGAAACGAGCATCAAGGTCTGAAAAAGAAAACGAAATGAACAAAACCAGGTATTGACACCGCGCACAACGGAGACGGCTGGTTACATTTTTTTTTTTTTTTCATGTGTTGAGCTCTATCAGTAGCCGCCGCATTTGACAGGCCGCTTAGTAACAGGGGCACCATTTGTAGCAGTTTTTTACCTCGATTGGTAGCAGTCTAGAAGTAAGAAGTTTCAGAAATGAATTGCTTACACTTTCATATCTGCCTTCTTGACAGCTCACAGAGTGTGTCGACAAGCTGTGTTCGAAGTTACTTTTATATTAAAGACAACGAATTTACACATCAAAATTTAAATTGCAGTATCAAGGCGACAGCTGCGATTGTTGTATTTTGTGTTATCACGCAGTGCCCTTGAACACTTCAGAAATTTACAAGCAGATGTCAGCGCTCAGTGGTGCGCTAATTTCCATGCCGTTTCTAGCACTCCCAGAATATTATTTGCTGAGTTTCGATGTACAGCCAAACATGTCTACTCTTCCACGATGCCAAAAAATGATAACAAACGCATAGTGTACTTTTTTTTTTTGTACCTATCTTTAATTTTCCTAAGCTCGCCTCGCCACTTCACCTTTCCCTATTGTACAGGGAAGACAAGTGACACAATTCAATTGCTTATTTTACACTATGCAAAAATTTTTTAAATTGGTAATGGCAGCCACAGCCTCTTCCCTACAACAAAGTATCTGTTCAAAGCTTTTTTTTCACCTTTATCTCAATTTTAGCAATGTTTATTCCTCTATTATGCTTCTATGGCAGGTAAGTGAAGGCTGACAAACTAATATATCCATGTTACTTTATCATGAGCTTTGCTGTCCCCTTTTACGGTTAAAATGAATCACTTCGAGTTGGTACCATCTCGCACATTCACAACCGGTTGACGATTTGGAACTGACACTCAGTGCTTTACGGCCCAACCTTGTTTCTTCTTCAAAATTTCTCCATTTCTGCCGTCTTCCTTCGCTAGTTCTACACAGCCCCGAAATACTTACAATTACGTTATTAGCAACAAACAAGGTCGATCTATATGAGTCTGGTAGTAATTTATTTTATAACCCTTCTCTTTCAATAAGGTTCGACTACCAGGACACCTTCACACTTTCATTAAGCGTTTACATGCTTGCACATAAATGAACGAGGCAGATGACACTTTGCCTCCCTGGCGTGTTGTTTATTAATTTCGTTTGTAGCTTTGCTGTGTCTCTTCGTAGTCTGCCTTCTCTTTAAAATTGGTTCGGATATTCCAACTGCATGAACAGCCTACACCGAATGCAAACATACACCTGCGTAGAATGCAAACCTGCACTAAACTCAGATTCCAAGCAACCGGCTTAAAGAGCGGATTATGCAAAACTAGTCTCATTATGCCGTTGCAACTGCATACATTTATTCGTTCTACTTTCCCCATGGCAAGTATGCGACAATCTCAGCAAATATACACATTTGAAATCAAGGAGCAAGAAGATAGGTGACTTCCATTTTTTCTACTCTGCCTTTGCGATTGGGCGAAAATAATACGAGCGGCAGTCCGAGTAGATCCACGCATGAAGCCAAGAAAAGAACTGTGAAAAACATGCATCATAAATTTAAGAACAGATTTCGGTTATACGACGCACGCTGGATATCCAAGGACTTCATTCTCCTCCTCGAAAGGTCCTCCACACAGTGGGCATATATAGGTATAGCGCATTATTTAACCATTTCGGCATTCTTATGAACCTGCCTGTACTGCCCGGATCATTTCATCTTTATGAGCAGCGTTTTATAATAAGTATATGCATGAAGCACGACGGATGAAAAAAAAAAAAAGCAGGCCCAAGCCATAAATTTCATTTATGTAATATTAATCTTTATATCGGAGCCTTAACAGCGAATAAAAATAAGCACTTGCTTCCAGGCCGATTTTTTCCTGTTACTTTTTTTTTTCAATCCATCAATCTTGTTCGGAGCCAGGTGCGCAGAATGCGCACAATGAACAATTTGGCAGAAATTGCGCGAAAAAAAGTTCAACGAAATAAAAAAGGAGCCAAAAATGCAGCAGCTTCTTTTACTGCTTTTTAATGCATCGGACCAGAAGAAAGATATCGCCGTTCATAAATATGAGAGATTCTCAGTAGCAAGCCAGTCGCCCTCACCCTGTTTGTATCACGTGCGGGCACTAGAGGCCGTCGTAAAATGCCCCCCCCCCCCTCCCCCCCCTCCCCCCCCCCCCACACACACACACACGGCGGCAAGAGCCACGCCAGGAGGGAGCGCCGAAGTGTGAGCGGGGGATGTAGAAGAGGGTTGTGGAGCCGATGCAAGTGCTCGCGTGAGCGCTTTATAATCCTCGTAACAACCCGACGCCCCACGCTGTATCCCAGAGCCGGGGACCGCACGGCGGCGTCTCGCGGGCCGTAGAAGGTGAAGGGCGCCAACTGCGTTCGCGTCATTTGCCAGGCGCTCGAGTCGAGCGTGATTTACAGCCCGGGGTTCGCGTCTGGAGCTCACCGAGAGGAGGCGCTCGTATCTCCCCGAAGTCGTTAGAAGAAAAGTGACGCGGGATCTCTCTAAAACAACCCCTGCGACAGCGAAGGCTTAATTCACGAACACGAGTTCACGTCCGAGATAACCCGAAGCATTGATGCGAAGAGAGTTTAAGTGTCGGCAGTTTGACGAGAAGTGACGACAGAGAGTAGCGAGGGTCCCCCGAAGCATCTAGCTTCTAGTACCTCTTCGTTGAATCACTTCGGCTTGTGATTGGATGGCACCGTAAGAAAGAAGAGCTACAGCGACGATAATCTTCGAGTGAATGTCACACACGAAGAGCCAGACGAACAAAGAGCGTTGCGAGACTAGATGTAGCGTGAAACAACAAACTCGCTTGCTGCCCACAGAGTCAAATTAAAACAACACCGTGTATTGGGCGGTGCGACGCGACAAGCATGCGAAGGTGACACTTTGGACTAGTTGCTGTAACATAGCGATGTGGTACAATGCGGGAGTGGAGAAGTGTCTCTTGTGTTCTCTCTCGTGCGCTTATACCCAGCAATTGGGGGCATAAGTAGTGGGAAACCGTTTATAAATGCAATTTCTTCATATAATGTAAGATTCCACAATAGCAATCAAGACATCTGCTCATCACCCGACGGCAGTCTTGTATTTTTTTTGTCTATTCATGTTTTTGCTATCGTCAAAAGCGCTCCCCACTGGATTTCTATGTCAGGCTTAACTAATCGATGCGATCGATGTAAACACTGTAAAAGAAAGATTTTGCTAGATATCAAAATAACGGACCATTGTCTTCAATATTTCCATAGTAGTGCCTTACAATTTTTCAATTTTCAAAAGTTTTGCCTGAAAAAGCAGAAAACGATTGGTCGTGCATTTCACTTTTACATTCATCGTCTTCCTATTGTGTCTTTTAATCTGCTTTCACGGTGGTCTTCTGGTGAGCAGAGGCTCGTTGGTGGTAGATACGGCGAAACATCTAATAGAATCCAAGTACACGTCACTGAAAGATCCCTGGACGCGAATGATCTCAGCGGTACCGGTAATCGAACAAAGGTCGAGGAAAAAATTGGCACTGGTTTAGCTCTGGTTAAACCTGGAGGATTGCGAAAGCAACGAGGAGAGAGAGAGAGAGAGGCGATGGAGAGCGCGCGGCAGCGGCGGAGGCCCCGGCGCGCTAGCTATGCGTCGCTACTGCGCATGCGCAACTGGCGAGCGCGGAGGCGGCACCTCTGAGTCACCCGCGCAGCGACGGCGGCGGCGCGCGAGCCGTGCGCCGTTGACGTCACTGCTCCTCGCGCATGCGCAGTATGGAATTTCCTCGGCTCCGCAAAATCGCTCGGCGACTAGCGTAGTGTTTCTTTCGCAACAAAAGGGGAGAGGGGAATAGTAAGAATAAGTGCTGAACGTTGCTGTGCACGTCAAGAAGAGACAAAAGTGGGCTGCGTAATGAGTCTCGACAACTGCACGCAGACAAATGAAGTAAAAGACTATCAAAAATGAAGTTGGTGGACTCAGTTTTTCGGAGTCGCTAGTGGGGCCGGAGAAATGATCGTAGCTCGTAAACGCGCACTCGGCTTACCTGCGCTAGCCCAGTGCGCTCCACTGGGCTGCTGCAGCAGTCTTGGGACGGCCAGAAATATCGATCGAAGTCGGCCAGAAAAAAAGACCACACAAGTGGCGAGCCAGCGCTGCGCGTACTATACCCGCTTTTCATCGCGCACTTTTCCATATAAATTGTACATCTCGACAGACAGAACGACCAGTGAGACAAAAGCCCGCTTCATCTTGAACAGCCAGCGCTTCATCTTTCTAGGTTTTCTGAAATCAAAGCAATCGCCTTCGTCGCAGGTTCCTAGGGTGGCGGCTCCGGCAGCAGAGGAGACCAGCAGGGATGCGAAATTCGCGGTTGAAAAAAAGAAAGGGTCGAAGGTATAATTGGAAACTCGAGAAGATATTTCGCTAACTGAATATTTGACGCGAGAGTCGACGGGAAAGCGAAAATGCTGGAGAAAAAAAAATTGAACTGAGTCGTTTTGACAGCGGGAGCAGCAATCATCACGGTCCACTATAATTTTCTCTGACAATGGTGTCCAGGAAACCGAAAGGAGCACGCTTCACTTGACGCGCGTCCACCGCCCCGAGAAAAAGAATCGGTTTTGAAGAGGGCGCAAAATATGAAATTATATATGGCGACGAGAAACCGCCGTCCGCACAGTCCTCTGATTTCCAGAGCCAAGAGAAGCTTTTGTGTCCGGTCAAGAAAAAAAAAGTAAAGCTACGGCGGGTCTCAATTTCGCTGATAATTAAAACATTAGACGTGCTTGACAGACTTTCTTAAAAGAGACGTTCTGCGCAAATCCAAGTGCGCTCCGAGATCCGATTTCCCGTCGACTCGTGCGCGAAGCGAATCGAGTGGAGCGAAAAAACAAAATAAGTAAATATGCGCACCAATTCTCTTAGATTGGTATGACGTATAAGGAGCTAACCTCGCGATTGAATACGTCGACTTTTCAGTGGAAGCGCGCAATTATTCTGCGAGTTCATTTTGAACACATTTGAGTTTATTTTAAGAGCGTACACTTCCAGTGGTGACAGTTATTGAGGCTCTGAGCTTAGCGAATACCTTTGTTTTTGTTTCTTTCTTAGTTATCTAATTATGGTTCGTTCTTCTTTGACCCATAAGAAAGGAAAAGAAAAAAAATCGATGGAGGATAGCTTTTAGTTTGGTTTTATGGCGTTTAACGCACCAAAGTGATTCATCCTAAGAAGAACGCTGTAATGGAGGGCTCCGGGTAATATCGACGACCTGGGGTTCTTGGCATTGGGGTGACTGGCATCTTACAGTCCATGGGCCTCTAGAATTTCACCTCCATTGCAATACGACTGCGGTGGCCGGAATCGAACCGGCGTCTTTGGGGTCAGAAGCCGAACACTATAACCACTCAGCCAGAGCGGCGGCAGAAATCGATGAGAGAGATAATTGAAATACTGCTCTAGGATATTAAAATTAGGTTTTATTGGGAGAGCGGGTGGGTTAGTGCAGAGTCTTGCAGACTTTGTTCTCTTTAATTTTAAAGAAACGCCTAAGTTTTGTAATTTATAAAGTCATCGGGTTTGACCAAAAACATAGACTGGGCAAATATTTGCAGTTTTTGGCAGTTTCGATAGAGGTGAAAGGTGAGACGCCCGTATGCTATGCGATGTCAGTGCACGTTTAAGAATCCCAGGAGGATGAAATTAATCCATAGCACTCCACAACAGCGTTATTAATAGACCATGTGTCACTCCAGAGCGTTAAACCCCATATAACACATGCTACGAGGTCTGTTAGAAAAGTATCCGACTTTATTTCTTTTTTACGAACACCTGATGGATTTGAAACAAGCGCGCTTGCATCAGGTGACCTTGAACCTTCATGCGCACGCACGAATTTTTTCCTGCCTGCCGACAGCGTCAGTCGCTGGGACGCAGCATTTGAGTGAGGCAGTGCGCAGTGCTCTCGTCGGTTTTTTATTGCAAGGAAAATGGCGGAGTGAAACGAGCAGCGCTACTGCATCAAATTTTGCCATAAACTGGGCGACAGACAAGTGGAAACCATTCGAAATATTCAGACGGCTTTCGGTGACGATGCTATGAGCAGCACACAGATTAAGCAGTGGTACAATTGATTTAAAGATGGCCGCACATCGGTGGAGAACGAGCCACGCTCCAATCGGCCATCAACATGCCAAAATGACCAGGTCATTGCCGAACTGAACGCTATGGTGATGCGGGACCGTCGCGTGACTATCCGAGAAATTGAGGAAGAGGTGGACATGAGCAATTTCTCCGCACATTCCATTATCACCGAAGATTTGGCCATGGAGAGAGTTGCGGCGAAATTCGTGCCGAAGCTGCTCACGGTGGAGCAAAAGCAGCTTCGTGTTGAAGTCTCACAGGACATGCTGGATTCCGAAAACAGTGACCCCGACTTCATCAACATCATAATCACTGGTGACGAGTCTTGGGTGTACAGGTACAACCCGGAAACCAGATCCCAGTCGTCACAGTGGAAGCATTCCACGTCACCAAGACTTAAGAAGGCCCGCCAAGTGCGCAGCAATGTGAAAGTGATGCTGACTGCTTTCTTTGACACCCTCTGTGTGGCAGACCACGAGTAAACACTCCACAGGGTCAAACAATGACCAAAGAGTACTACAGGGATGTCATCCGTTGCCTACATGATGCTGTGCGGCGCAAGAACCCGGAGCTGAGGTCAACAGGAAATTGGCGCACCCATCGCGACAATGCTCCTGCACATTCCTCGCACTTGATTCAGATTTTTTGGCGAAAAACCAGACTCCTGTAGTTCAACAGGCTCCTCACTGTCCTGATATGGCCCCTGCGATTTCTGGCAGGTTCCCAAAATCAAAAGGCCATTGAAAGGAGCGCGATTTCAGACAAGGAAGAACATTATGGCTGCAACGACAGCTGAGCTAAACTCCATTCCGAAAGGGGCTTTTTCGAAATACTTTCCACAATGGCAGCACCGCTGGGAGAAGTGTGTGGAGTCCCAAGTAGACTACTTTGAAGGTGACTAGGTTTTCAACGCTCCAGTTATGGAAGTTTTTTTTCTACGGCCAAAGGTCGGATACTTTTCTAACAGACCTCGTATATTGTATGAACAGATACTTTCTTTCAACTTACCGTTACCAAGCCGCGAGTTCTAACGATGGCCGAACGCGCTCGAAGGCATTTTTTTTTAGCCATCTCGATTTTTTTATTTTTTTTAAATGGCCGCGGTGGCGACACTTGATATCAGCATACAATACCATGTCATTGCTAGCTGCTAAAAGACTTAGCCTCCCATTTCTCCCCTAAATGTCTTGGCAGTGCATTAATTTCAATTAAGCGACAATAATCAGTGCTATAAAAAGGGAGATATTCGAAAAATGGTGCAGAAGCAAGATGGAAACTGTCGTAGCTTTTCTCAAAATGCGAAACATAGAATTCATTGCGCAACTTATGGTTTACCCTGTGCCAATTTTTTAAACGTCGGCTCAGAGACAGACATGCTAGGCCATAGTCTTGGAACAAAAGAAATAAATGTAGTCCGTGAAGTCTGCTCTCTGCTGGTAATTCCATCAAGCGCCACATCACCCTTGTTCGGCATTCACTTTACTTTACAGTGTAACAGGTGACGAATAACCTTCTTGAAGTCTTCGGCAGTGATACAAAAGCCAGCGTTTTTACTTCACATTACCTTCAGGAAAGTAAGAGGAACCTGATCTTCTGCCTTGTAAGAATCACCGCAATATATATTCGCGAACTTCGAAGACATCTGAAGTTCCCATGAGAAGATGACGCACATCGCAGTCATCCTGAAAGCCACCAGGAAAGTTTCCTGCAGTCAGTGCAACACATTCAAAGTTGATACTTATATCGCTATGAACAATTAAATTAATTAACTACGTTCCTGAGTAGCTATCGAAATGATTCAGAAAAGCGAGGTTACGGGCTGGTTGGAACAGCATACTGCATAACGGATGAGGCACGGCTCTCTCGTCACCAATGGCAAAAAAAAATAAGCCGTCTTGAAAAGGTATTTTCGGTTTCTAACCAGTTCGCTACACTCGTTCACATGTCTAGCTTTCTAGGGCAAAAATTTTGAAAATTGAAAAATTGTAAGACACTGTTATGAAAATATTGAAGGTAGTGTTCCATTATTCTGATATATATCAAAATATTTCTTTTAAAGGTTTCCATTGATCGCATCGAACAGTTAAGACAGGCATAAAAAAAAAACAATGGGGAATGGTGTTGACGATAGCAAAAACAGGAATAGAAAAAAAATACATGACTTTCAGTATTGATTGTTATAGTGAAATCTCACATTATTTGAAAAAAATTGCTTTCATAAACAATTGGCCGCTCAAAAATGCTTTTGTCCAGAATTTCTGGGTATGGTTACCGATCAACCGCTATAAACTAAAAAGACTACGCAAATAATTGCAACCAAGAAAAAAAGAGAGCAACAGGTACAGGCCTGAGCCACGATTGCTCCCGTATAAAGAGTTATAATGGGCATAAAAATGCCCGACATGAATGAAATACCGTAAACGAGCCAAGAACGTTGTTTTAAATACTTTAGGAGTACAATAAAGGGTGGCAACAAATCGTTTTCAAATAAATAAAGCACACATAAGTTCTGTAACTAGTCTGGCCCGATACACTCCTTTGAACGTTTTTTTTATTGGCCAGCCTTGCCCTCGTAAGAAGCGCCAGCCTTCGCATTTTAATTTGCTTGCTAGCTATCAGCCATAGCTACACGTAGCTTACGGCTACGAAAAACTAAGCGGCGCAAGATTAAGTAAGAAAGAATAATTTTCTGAAATTATGGCCCCAGGACCAGTATGACTGTCGAACATCTTTCCTTCGATTACGTTCCGTTGGTATCTTCCACCAAGGTGACAGGCGTATCCGACCGAAGGAGCGGAGGTTAAAGGCGAACACAGTCTAAACGTGGAGGAACTGGTTAATAATCTCTACATTATCAGACTGCGAATAATAATAATTCGCTCAATAAATAATGATGCCATTGATCAAACTTACATTGCTCTCAATCATAAAGCTCCTCCGAGGCATCGTTTTCATTTCGGACACGGACGAGCCCAAAAATCAACCTTTCTTCGTATTATATAACAGCGTTGTAGTTCACACTCGAGTACGTGCTACGTAACATGACAAGAGGCGAAGAACTTCCAGTAAAGTCCATAAATAAGCCGTTTTGGTTAGTACCTACGCCTAACGAGGATGTAGCTTCGAATGCGAATAAATGACCAGTAAATTAGGTAGCCACCCATTCACTCCCTTACCATGGGCTCAAAGTGACTCGTAGGCAAGGGGGTGCTGTACAGAACGAAAAAAAAAAATCGGTCGTCGAGCGAGCCAGGCAAGCCAGCGCGAACACGAAAAGACAAGGTCAGAAATAAATTGATGACCCTTTCCATCGAACGAGCCCGCGGGCGCTCCGCTGCTCGCACAGTTGACCAGGCGGCGGCCGAAATGCCGTCGGGGATCAAGCACCGCATATCCGGCTAGTCGGCCGTAATGCGTTCCCGAAATCCATCAAGCGTTCGGCGCGCAGCCAACACCGTTCGTCCGTTACTCGGCGCCAAGAGCAGCAAGCAGCGGAACTCTAATCCTGCTCGTCGAGTCGTACAGGTAGAATGATTACGCCATTCCCCCCGACCCGCCCTTCTCTCTCTCAGAAAACTCCAAAATAATCGTAGAGAGTTGGTGGTACCGAGAGCACTATAGCTCACACACATCACACACTCGCCCCTGCGTATATGGTGAATCGATTATGCGCAAGAAATGAGCTTGCCTTTCTCCGGAAGAAGTTCGCATTCCCCATCGGAAAACGATCAGTGTGCCTTCCGAGTTTGCAGTATCATCTCACCTTCCTTTCGTTCAGCTTGAGCCTCCCACTGAACACCTCTCTCGCGAAACGCTTTTTTTTGTCAGTTATATTTTGTGTGTGTGAAGACTAGCGCTGGCCGCCAGAAGCCCTGGGGTGACAAGCTGTGAGAAGGGTAGATTTAAGCTTTGATTTAGAGGCGATCTAACGGCGAGGCCTAATGATTGCCCGGTTAAGAACTTTCTCGGTCGTAAATTGAAATTCACTGTTCGAGGTTGGGTTATGCAGCCTATAGTTTCGCTCTAACGTTCAAACAAAACTAGAAAACCAGTGCATGGAAGTGGCATTCCAACGAAATTAATTAGTGAAATTCACTATGTAATTTCATATCGGTACGTATTAACTCCTCTACGGGGCCGAAATTAATCCGAGTCATCCGCGATGACACACCTCACAAGCCAAGTGTGACGCTTCGGGGCCGTTAAAATGTAACACCTATTTTAAGCAAATGTAGCAGCTCCGCATACGCGTTATCTTTAAGGTATTAATAAGAGGGCGCCGGAATTTACGTCCAACATGTATCCAGAACGCAGAGCTTGTGCGGAAAAAACAGTGTCTGATATAAAAAAAATTACGGGACATTCAGACATCTCACGAGATGATTCTGCGAAAGCAAATAGATTTCTCCTGGATGTTTACTCTGATAATTTTACTGTACTGAATGTTTTTACCACAAGCCGAGCCTTCACACACATGCCAGAATTTCCTGGGCGTCGATGGTGGGTCGAAGGTGGCCGTGGGAGGTGGGCAGCCCGACAGCTAGGAGGGTGTGTAGGGGGGTGGCTGGAAGGTGGTGATTTTGGAGGGCAGCTGGTTCTTGCACTGCGTATTAAGATTGAATTTCGCGGTCGCTTTTTCGTTTCGCTGCCGCTGGACCTTCCAGTGTGGGTGGAGCCTTGTGTAGGGTGAAGGTAAGAGGGTTGGTGTTAGGTGGAGCTTCCGGATGGTATATGCGAAAGCCTTTAATGGCTCATACTGTCGTCCGTTAAAAAAGCGTGGCACACGCGTTTAACTCAGGAACTAAAAAGATAGAAGAAAACAGGAGAACAAATGTGAACCTAGAAGCCAAGTTAGATGATTGTAGATCAATTCTTTAAATAATTATACGAAAAAATGTTGAAATTGCGTCGAAATAGCGCAGACGTCGATATAGCCACGAGAACGGTGTGACGTCACATCCACCAGAAGTCGTCAAAGCATAGTGAAAATTGTCACAATGGTCGGAAAAACGTCGAATTTGTGTCAAATTAGACGGGAAAATGTGTAATTAAGCGTAATTAACACATAAGATCTCCGAAAGATGTATAATTTGGGTATCGATATAGCCACGGGAACGGTGTGACGTCACATCCACTGGAAGTCGTCAAGGCATAGCGTTCTCGGTTTTCACCTCTCAACACTTTAGTTGTCAAAGTGTCCTCGCAATTTTGAGGTGGGTGGTGCATGGCGCTTCTCGACGGGCAAGGTGGGGAAAGAAGGGGGCTGCCTCTGAAGGGTGGAGGCTCCTCGTTCTGGCGGGAGGCTTCACTTCAACGTGCATCAGAATGCCGGGGGATGGGGGGAGGGGTATGCAGGGGGGAGGGGTAATTAGTTTTGCTTTTGCAGTAAAATGATCGGACACGGTATAATTTAATTAAAATGCAGCTACTCTGAGGCCGTCACGACACTGTGCCTTGGTCACCTCATTCGGCTCGTAGGCTCAATATTTTCGTTCGTTAATTCCACAACCAGAATGTGTCAAAACATATTTCTTATCTTTTATTTCTACATTCTTATGCCGCAGCCTTTCTTTCCACAAGCTCCTTCTTACGCGCAGTAGTGTGTTAGTGGCTTTTACATGATGTACAAATTTTTATTCTGTTTTTTATTTAATAACTGTTTCTATCTCCTTACCGACAGAGTGCGTGTCTGCGTTCTCGACAGGAATCTAATTCGCACCCTCCTACATTGTTAAACGAATGTTAAACACTGCCAAATAAGAACTGCTGTCCAATCCCTTGCTCCCCAATTGACATCTGACGACGCCTGAACTTAACGATACTGGACATTTTATCTTGGTAAAACATGATGATATTTGACTTTGCTTCAGCACATATGAAGGAAGGGTTCTCATTACGTAACGGATTAGGCACAGATACAGATATTTCAGCAAAATGATAAGTCCCCTTTGAAAAACAACAAAAGCCTGGCGATGTTAGTGGTAGTTACAAAATGAACGGAGAGACAGTTTATTTTCGCATTAGAACGTTAACGTCAACCTGCAATGGCCAGCTGTTCATACTATTACCTAAGTGTTAAGCTTCTCTAACGGCTTCCTCTCCAAACGCATTCTCACCAGGACAGGTAGGAACTGGCTACGCTTCGCTTGAAGCGTGACGCCTAACTGTGTGATTGCGCAGGTATCATGACGGTAGAATAAATGCCTGTGAGCCCTCTTTGAACCAATATTATTTCAAATGCGCGTGTAGCATACCTTATGAGCAATCGCAGTCTAGCGGAGTTAAAAACAATCTTTTAGAAATGCAGAGGTTGTAAAGGCACACCATGCAGCCTACATGTTTTGAACGCGCAGGTGTTTGTAACAATATCTGTCGATTGTTGCGAGGATCGATGGCTTCTTTTAGGTGCTCTTCCTGTGCGAGAGCTTTGTGGAGTAATGTCGAGCCAACAATTACAGTGAGCGCTCATTACAGGGAAAGCCTGTAATTTAATAGCAAGCATGCAAGACTGATTTGATTTGATTTATGGGGTTTAACATCCCAAAGCGATTCAGTCTATGAGGGACGCCGTAGTGAAGGGCTCCGGAAGTTTCGACCGCCCAGGGTTCTTTAACGTGCACTGATATCGCACAGTACACGGGCCTCTAGAATTTTGCCTCCATCGAAATTCAGCCGCCGTAGCCGGGATCGAACCCGCGTCTTTCGGGCCAGCAGCCGAGCGCCATAACCACTGAGCCACCGCGGTAGGTCGCATGCATTATTGAAAACGCGGGTTTCTCAATGGGAATAAAAGCTTTACTACATGGTTCACATAGCGGTCTACTTTGTAGTCCGACGTTATTGCCACTGCTGAGTAAACGGTACGGCGACAGTTGGTTTTATTGGTCGAAATATTGAATAGTTCGCCGCTAATTTTTTTCTTCGTACCGGTCACTCAGTAGTCATGCCTAGAATAGGCGTTGTAACTGCTCGATATGTCATTTGCACTTAAAAATTAGAAACAAAAAATTTTTGAAACTTTTGAAATAATAAAATATATTAGTTTCTTAGAGGGAAAGTTGATAGCACGGCCAGAACATTTGTCGAAAGGAGATTATGGAAGCTACGCGTCGTGTAAACACGAAATTCAGTCCAAGGCAGGCGAATAAGACTCGACAGCTGTCAAGTTTCGCGCGGAGCGGAAATTCTGTTTGACAAGAATAATTGCTGTCTGGCGCAGAACCTTCCAACGACCTCGTAATCACAAGGGCGTCTCGAAAAGCTTGGAAAATAATCACAGCCGACTGCTCACAAACTTCAAGAAGTTTATGTACTGCACTCGTTTTCCGGGACTTTTTTTTTTTTCGGGCTTAATAGTCGTCATAGGACAACAAGGCTGCTCTAAACTCAAATCGAGACCGAAGTTCTATGCTTCAGACTTAATTCATGATGACTTGCGTAATTGCGCAGGCAAGTGGAAGCAGTACTTGGGAATATGAGTGGTCTGAAAATAAATCACCGGAGAGACCTATGTGTGATTATGAGAAAAAAAAAGACAACTATATCTATGTTTGCAAAAAAGAAAATAATAGAAGGCATCTGCCGGCGGATTGCTCGTGTAATATGAAGCATGTGTGCTCAATCGACTTGACAAAACGTTAAGAAATTCTTATTGGACACGAGGGCACAACACAAAACAGAGATGATTTATTACACCGGTTTAACTACATCTGTGTGAAGATGTGAAAAAGGCAACACCTTCAAAATAATGTTTCAGATCTGCCTGAATACACAAATGTGGGCTTAAATAGTTTAGTCAGCGTGCATTACAACTGACTTAACAACCGTGATTCTGACCTCTACACAGCCGCAGAAACTCTAGCTGACGCGGCATCGTCCCATTATAGTTTGAAACTTCTGCGAGTTTAATCGTTACTGACTGAGCAAATCCAGGATTTGTTTTCAGTCATCTGTACGGAAAACGCTTTTCCTGAAAAGTTTTCACGATGAGATTTGGACAGCGCCGAGGGATGCCAACTGAATTAAGAGAACATAAATAAAACAAGCTGTTGGACTAAATGGCGTTGCGTTAGTTTTTAACAGCTCAAAGGTAAACGAGGACGATTCATAACGACATACGAGCGCTCGTGTGTCGTTCTTCGCGCTGCTCAGGGACTGAACATACACTTGCGATATTTTTCCTGGCTGTTTGTGCAGCAACAAGTGAATTCAGCGCCGGTCCTTGGCGAACGCAAACAAGTGTAGTCATAGTCAGGCAGGGGCTTTTTGGCCACTCGTGAAGGGGGCATCCGTAGGGGTGAGGAAACAAACGAGGAGAGAGAGGAGCATCCCGTTTGCATCATGCATTTTTCGAGAATGTGCGTAGAACAAATAGTGGTTTTGCCTGGTATTGTAAGGAAAGTTTTCTCGCATATTGAGAAACAGCTGTCCCCCCCGCCATCCTCCCCAAACCCTGAAAAGATCACTGAGGTGAAATCCATGCAGGTTTGATTCTTAGCAAAAATAGAATCTGCGTCCTTTTCTGGCTATGGGGACGTTTGTCAGGAAGAAAAATAGGCATTTTTTGTCGCGCAAACAGGAATCAGAAATTCCCCCCCCCCCCCCCCCCCCCCCCCGCCTTCCTCTCTTCAACTAGTTCCAAACTCGTCATGTGAAGATCGCAAATGACTCCGTGATCACCGGTTGGAAGTGAGTTGTGCTATTGTCAAGCCTCAGAGATATGCACGAACAAACTGCTTTGATGCCTCATAGTTTGCTTACGAAAATGACCTGGGATGGGGACGCCTGTCTTCAAGCTTCTGACCTTCTCTAGATTAAAAAAACTCTGTTTTCGGAGAATATAGCGTGTTTGACATTAGGACGCGGTAGTGTATCGATACGGGATAACCTCAATTCGGCCTCTGTGTCCCTTGAAATCTGTCCCAAAGGTAGTCAGCTTTTATCTTGCCACGCCAGCTGCAGCAAATTGCGGGAAGCGCGTAAACATTGGTGTTGCTTTCAATTTCAACCCCTAAGCTTCTTCACGACTCCTGAAACACCAAGCACGGACCGCAGACGCAGCCAAGGTCTGGATATCAGGATATCAGGCGAACACGGCCGTGTCATCATCCTTATAGTCCAGATTTGCAGACGTTTCCACCGCGCGCATGTTTATGTCAAAGCACATGCTCTTTCCAGCGCTGCGAGCAAGTGTGGATATCTTGCGCTATCGTTTTCACCTTGCTTTTACCAGGTGCACGCAACTGTCCATCAAGCAATATGGCGATTCCCAGAGAGCGGTCATTGGAGGGGTCTATTCTCATGTGACAATTCATTGAACCTGTGCAGGTGAACTTTCTTGAATGGACCTTGCAGCAGATGAGGCAACATTTCTTTATTAACGTTTTTGTAAATGTGCACGTGCGAATACATATACTTCTGCATATCCGGATGTACATATCCCGCAGTCAGTGCGGCAGTGCGTATGCACACGTATGAAAATCTAAATAGTGGAAATTAATCTAGAGCCCTGCACAGCGGCGCCAGTCATTGCCTACATTCAGCTTCCGGAATTTCACCTATGTGTATCCTTCAATACGATACCGTACCGTACCATACTGTAGCGCACCATACTGTACCGTACCATACTGTACCGTACCATATAAAACGAACCGGCCCATGCCATACCATACGTAACAGTACCATACTGTAGCGTACCGCACGATGCCACGGCCTATGGTATACCATACCGTACCGTACCATATCACACCGTACCATATCATGTCGTATTGTTACCTAGTGATGATGACAGTCTGGCGTTCAAGAAGACAGCTATAAGGGCTTCCAGAAGAAACCCCTTATTGGGCGGACCTGCGCCCACAAAGAACTGAATGACTTGGCGACGGTGAGCGACAAGCGTGCTCGGCGGTCGTCGAAAAGAACGAATGAATTTAATGCTGACAAGGAGCCATCCAAATTAGGCGCCAAAGCAGTCACTCAGTCACTCAGGACATGAGCTGCAAAGCATGATCAATGAATTAGACAGGCAGAGCAGAATGGTGGGGCTAAAAATTAACATGCAGGAAACCAAAGTAATGATAATAGCCTAGCAAGGGAACAGCCGTTAGCAATTGGTAGCCGGGTGCTGGAAGTAGTAAGAGAATATGTCTACTTAGGTAAGGTAGTGACAGCTGACGCGGATCATGAGAGGGAAATAACTAGAAGAATAAGAATGGGGTGGAGCGCATATGGCAGGTTATCTCAGATCATGAATGGCAGTTTACCAATATCCCTCAAGAGAGAGAAAAGTATACAACAGCTGTATCTTACCGGTACTCACCTATGGGGCAGAAACGTGGAGGCTAACAAAGAGGGCTCAGCTTAAGTTAAGGACAACGCAGCGAGCTATGGAAAGAAAAATGATAGGCGTAAAGTTAAGAGATCGGAAGCGGGCGTGGGTGAGAGAACAAACGCGCGTTAATGATATCCTAGTTGAAATCAGGAGGAAGAAGTGGGCTTGGGCAGGGCATGTAATGCGAAGGCAAGATAACCGCTGGTCCTTAAGGGTAACTGAGTAGATTCCAAGAGAAGGCAAGCGTAGCAGTGGTCAGCAGAAAGTTAGGTGGACGGATGAGATTAAGAAATTTGCGGGAATACGGTGGCCGCAAATGGCGAAGGACACGTTTAATTGGAGAGACATGGGAGAGGCCTTTGCCCTGAAAGTGGGCGTAGTCAGGCTGATGATGATGATGATGAAATGTAGGTGAAAGCAGTTGCAGGCGTCTGCTCTCATTCTAGATAAGTCTAGCCGCATAAATAAATAGCAGCGCAAAGAGACAAGGACAAGAAGAGACAACAAGGACGGCGCTGAACCAGAAACGGATCGTCCACAGGTAAAAGCTTAAGTTGTCGTTGCAAAAACCTGCGGCAGAATGCTGCCATGTTCCAGCTTCAGAGACAATGGTCCTTAGTGGCATTTCTAACTTATGGGTTTTCACGCTAAAGAATACATTTAAGAAGTTTTTCTTGCTGTTATCGATCGCCTTTACAAGCTGTGAAAGGTTTAACCGTTCGCAGAGTTTCTTTGCGTGAGTCTTGACTTTAATCAAGGACACCTTAGGATAGTTGTTGAAGACTGACGAAATAGCATCCCTGGATTTTGTTTTAAAAACTGTGCTAGGCATAACAGCGAATCCACCCTCCTTATCGGCCAGAAGGAGACGAAGCGAGTGATCACGTAAAAAGGCGGCCACTCTTCTGACAGGCAGAGAGGGAACCGGGTTCTTGCACCGGTGCAGGACATCAACCCCTTCCGAGACAAACCGAGCACCTGCCTCCGCCTGGGTATACCGAGACACCTGACGAACCAAAGATAGTTGCTCTAACCGAGATTCCCTAGGCGGCACAGCAAACTTTGGTCCGAGGGAAAGAACACGTTCCACATAGGCTGGCAAGGTAACGTCACCTACGATGTGCACGTTGCAGGGTGGGGTAGCCGAGCTCCGGGCAGGCTTGGCTCTAAGTCGTCTCAGCACTTGTTGCCAGAGGAACTCCGTTGTTTGGTCAGCCAGGACGTGGAAGTTCCTTAGCTCACGTTGGTGCGAGGAGGCCTGTGTCCTGCTACAGACCTGGGCACTCAGGAGGTCACGGTACAGGCGAGCTTGCCGACGCCATTCTGATCTCAAGACCTTGACAACCCGTATTCCATGGCCAGAGGAAGGCGAAATCCCACCGAACATAGCAGTGACTTCGTCGGGTAGGCGCTTGGTTCGTAGGCAGAAGGAAAATTCCCGAGCACGGCACACAGACACAGCGATGCACGAAACGATGGCACACGGATCGGACGGGGCGCACACAGAGAAAGAGCCCTTTGTACTAGAAATGAACTTGATTAACGCGGAAAATTGGGCGTGTTGGTACATGACTTGAATAAATAAATAGCAGCGCAAAGAGACAAGGACAAGAAGAGACAACAAGGACGGCGCTGAACCAGAAACGGATCGTCCACAGGTAAAAGCTTAAGTTGTCGTTGCAAAAAACCTGTCGTTGCAAAAAACCTATGCCTAGCACAGTTTTTAAAACAAAATCCAGGGATGCTATTTCGTCAGTCTTCAACAACTATCCTAAGGTGTCCTTGATTAAAGTCAAGACTCACGCAAAGAAACTCTGCGAACGGTTAAACCTTTCACAGCTTGTAAAGGCGATCGATAACAGCAAGAAAAACTTCTTAAATGTATTCTTTAGCGTGAAAACCCATAAGTTAGAAATGCCACTAAGGACCATTGTCTCTGAAGCTGGAACATGGCAGCATTCTGCCGCAGGTTTTTTGCAACGACAACTTAAGCTTTTACCTGTGGACGATCCGTTTCTGGTTCAGCGCCGTCCTTGTTGTCTCTTCTTGTCCTTGTCTCTTTGCGCTGCTATTTATTTATTCAAGTCATGTACCAACACGCCCAATTTTCCGCGTTAGCCGCATCTCGCGTCAGAAACAAAATAATAAAGTCAAGTGCCTGTACCTCTGAGCGTGAACGAACAAACAGAACAAAGATTATTGCCAATATGATACCATATAGTACCGTACAGTAACGTACCATACCATATCATATCGTACCACACCTTAACGTACCGTACCGTATCATACTATTCAGAGACTATACTACACGATAACACCGCACCTCGCCAACCACATCACACCGCCTCACAACACGCTAAAAGAAGCGGCTCCGTAATCCGACCCAGCACCTACAAGTACGATTTTGTAACTGGCGAATAATTTTTCCGCGCCACGCGCATTGTTCATTGCAACTTCCATCGTTCAGCATTCAGCGGCGGCAACTATTGCCCTCATTTCAATCGAACTTCACATCGCAGTGTTGGAGATGTCACTGCTGCGGGAGATGTCATCCTGGATATAACTTCCTAGGAAGCAGCAGTGTTGTGGAATACGTTGGGCAATGCGTGCAAAAGTTATTTTCTTGACTTTCCTACTGCAGAGGCGGTGGCCTAGTGGTCCGAGCATCCGCCTCGCAAGCGAGGGGTATGGTGTTCGATCCCCAAGTGCCGTCGGGTACCCACCGGTGATACAATGTGTACAAGCTTTCCCCTGCCTGGTGCTCGGCTTCTTTAGGGTGAAATGGTTGGGGAATGGGTCTCTGACCCCACCTTGAGCAGAAGAAACAACCTTGTGTCATGGCGCTCTTTGGCCACAGATGCCCTTGCGCCATAAAAATACATCATCGTCATCATATGCTTGAGGTTAGTTTTAGCCCTCTAGGTTCTAACTGCTGACCAAAAAGTTTAAAGGAATGAAATTTTAACGGTATAAAGCAAATAAATCAAGGTCTAACTGGTATCTCATTCTTTTCCGATGCATTCAATCTAGCAATGAAGAACAGAGTATGTATTCCTTAATTAGTAAACGAAATTCCTTATCCAGAAGGGCTACGGATGGGGTGCTGACACAGCGGTCTTTTAGGCTTGCGATTTTTTTGGCTTCAATTATCTCACGCGTGATTTGGTCACTGCACCTCCTTAGCACGCTCGTGTCACTCCAGTGAGGAGTGCATTTACAGTCGCGGCAATGAACGCCCAGATGTCCCGAGATTCGTGTGCTGACATTGTATTTGTGTTCGTTTCCTTGCGACGGCTCGGCATTCATGATTCCCTGCTCGTTTCCTGCTGCGATTGTCTGTTTCGTGTCTTATCCTTCTTGTTGTTTTTGATGCCTTGTGCATATTTACCGATGTGTGAGAGCAATAAAATTTCAGTTGTTAGTCAGCGCCTGTGTCTCGTCTCACCTTTCTGCGTTCTTTGTGAAGTTTGCGCTGTATTCGTGTGATGGAAAACCAACTAGCTCAGGATGTGTTCTTCACGCTATTTGAAAACTGCGAATACATAGTTAACTGCAACGTACTTGCACTCACCTCATGTCCTCATTCCAGCGGACATATTTCAAAACAACTCAAGAAGTCAGGTCACTCTAACAGACCCACTCCTGTTGCCCGGCGCCAAAGCCGTCCGCCAGCTATTGTTCGCTGACCGACGGCGACCAATAGCGCAGGGTTTTTAGAGCGACCTCAACTGCACAGCGGTATCATAATACTGCCCCAGGTGCTCATTTAAGCTGCTATTATAACCTCACGGCTATTGTCCTTGCCAGGTATAAGGGCCAATACGTTCACTTTCGCTTTGATGTAAATTGAGTACATCGTTGTGGGAGCGCGCACGGGACCATGTGAATGCCATATATCCAGTTCGATGTGTCCCGCCGCTCAACCAGCGCGCGTTGTTTAAACTTACATTAAAGCCTGCAACAAGAATCGTGCCGCGCGCTGTCAATCTTCCGAACGAACTGAGTCGTTACAACCACACTGGAGGCTTGGAGCGAAAGTTGTCTATAAGGCATAAAACAATAAAAATATACTCTTTTCAGCACGGCAGGCTTGCGCCCGTTGGAGCGTGGAGACGCGATGTCACCGCCCTACTCATCGTCCGCCTCTACCTCTCCTCTGCCGGCCGCAGTGCAGTGGGAGGCTAGCTTTGATCGAAAAAAAAAATCGACGCATTCCGAACGCCCCGAGTTTAGCGAGCCGAGGTCGCCGGACCGTAAGGCTGGCCTCCGGCGGGGCGGGAGCGCCCCGTGGCGGTCCTCTTATGCAAGCACGCATTCTCCGATGGACGACGTTCGGAAGCAGAGGGGTTGCCCGAGGAGGGGCCGGGAAGGGGGGAGGTGGGGGGGGGGGGGGGGGGGGGGGGGTAAGTCGCTTGCAACCGCGCCAACTGGGCTGTGAGGGCCGCCCTTCCCGCTCGCGAAGCACGTAGCTGGGCCTAATCAACCGTCCCGGTCTCCCGCTGAGTCGCGCGTGCCCGCGCCACTAGGGCGGCGTAGTGGGGAGCAACGCGAGTGCCCTCGAAAGTTGCTCCCCTTCGCCCGAGTGTTTTGGGCGCGGACTGCCGCTTCTCCTGGGGTACGCGCCATAACGAGCAGCCTTCCCGTAGACGTGTGCGTCTGTGCACGCGCCCTCAGTGTAGCACATGACGTTCTGTCAGGGGAGGTGGGAGGAAGGCATAGTAGGGGTGGGGGTTACCTAGCTTTCTTTTTACAGCATACGCCGCACACTACACGCGGTTTTCTTGTCTTTTTCGCTCTTGTAAAAGCCTGCCCTGACGGAGTTGTTTCGCTGTGCAAAAGGCCGCCGCCGACACCGCCACCGAAAGCCCTTCTGCTCTTACGCAGATAAGCGAGTCGCGCACGCCCCGGGGCTTGAGGGCGGGAGAAACGCAAAGCGCGACTGCTCAAACTTTTGATCCCTTGCCTCGCTGTTGTGTTTGAGTGGGAACTCGCTTTGAGTCTCCGGTTAAGAGCGGGATCGTTTAAGCTTCAGCGGCGGAGTGACTCAGGCGCAGCAAATGCCGTCAGGAACTTGCAAAGCGTACAGCGCCTGAGATGTTAACCCTTTGTAGAAGCACTGGTAACTCTGCGCAGAGCACTAGAGGAAGCGGTCCCGACTGTGTGTCGCATTGTGCTTTCATGCGTTCGCCCGAACATGCTAGCTGATCCTTGTCCAGCTCTTTTCGTCGTGTCTGTCTGCCAGCGCATTTTTCTTTTTATTGGGGCTACAAGGATGAATAAATGGCAGTGATCTCAGAGCTGTCGTGGAAGGAGAAGGCTGTCCACTGATACAACTCCAAGCAACGAAAATGTAGCCCCCCTCATCGGACGGTTATGCGTTGTCTGCTGAGGGCTTTCTAAATCCTAAAGCTTTCTCAGCAATCATATTCACTCCGAGCTCTCCGCCAACGACGTCTTTGCTGCAGTCTACCGTTCATGCATAATGCTGACGCGTTAGTCCCAACTTTTGAGCGGACAAAAATAGGGAAATGAGGAGCTTGCTATGACATACGCATAAGGAAACCGGCAGTCACCGAAACAAAGGAGAACATAATTGAATGTTTCTGTATTATTTTTAGTTTGTGTTGTTGTTCAACGGGAAATAAGTAGTGTTATTATTTTACAGCTGTAAGATAATCTCCCTAAAGGCGTGTGGTTTTTTTGTGCTTCAAGACAATTATCTTTCAGCCATAAAATGACTGCCTTACTTATTTTCTATTGACAAAATAACAATAACAATAAAAAAGAAAACACAGAGATATTTCCTGATGCTTTCCTCGCTTTCAGTTACTTGGATGCCTTTGTGCTACCTTTCTTGCTCCTCATACTGCCGCAGATGTACAGGGCGTGTCAAAAGTTGGGCACAGGGTCTGCTTTCCAGCAGAATATCTTAGCACTTAATACGCCCATGCAGCTACTGAGGTTTACAGAGGAAAGAATGATCCTTTTCCAACTCGCTGCAAAGGTTTTCAGGTTCGGGTGTGTTGGAACGCCTCACTACACTGCTGAAAACCAGACTCAGTGCACTGTAAACTTCTGACGCTCCTTGCACGTGTTCGCGACTAACACATGACAGTGGAAGTAAGTAAGCTTATGAAAATGTACTCGGTGAAGCGTTGTTAGAAGATCTGCCAGCGGCTTTCTTTTCTCGAGACGAAAGCAGGCTGTATTTTTCTGGCAGCACGCAAGCTCACATGAGAAACGTTAATTGCAGGCACAGGAGAATAAACTATAGCACAATGAAGCTGTTTTTGTCAGGCTTGCTAAGCAACTCTCCTAATTGATTACCTAATCACGTGCAATTGACGGAGGGTGGAAATCTCCGAGTGCTAGGCGGACTCTAGCAGGAGCATCAGCTGCACTGCGCCGCTTTTACGGGCAGTGTGAGAAGTGACTCCATTACAAAACACGAAGAGAATAAAGAAAAAAAACTAAGGAGACACCAACTTTAGAAGACTGCCAGGCTATGTTAGCACCACAAAATTTCTCACGAGGAACGGCAGTGTTGAAAGCTTAGAAAAATGAAAAATAACGAAATGAAAGGAAGCCGCTAAAGCGTTGTATTTTACGAACATTTTTAAACTCTCGAAAGCTTTGCAGCCTGCTTAAATTGCTTGCTTGCACAATCCGAGGAAGCAGAATTTGCACTCAAATTGAAACTCGAGCCTTTTTTTTTTTTTTCGAGAACGGCCGCTGTCGAGGATGCCGCCACTGGCTGCTCGCCCGACTGAGTTTGCGTGCACCGTGATTTCGCAATACTAAGCGCTTTTCAATCTTGTTGCGCTCGCCTCCAGCGTGAGAAAAGCACGGGACCAGCGTATGACGCAATATTATATGATCCTCTCCGTAAACATTTTATGAATACAAGTATCAGGTATGGCGTTTATTACACAATAACTAAATAATGTAAGCGCTATCGTGTTTTGCGGGCACTTGCCACGAGATGAGAAGCTTGTTGCTCTATGAAATCAAACGGCCCTCATAAACTAAACCTGCAAAGCGCCTGCTTTCCTCTCCTTTCCGTCCGTAGTGATGGTTGAATTTTCGCATGGGAAGAATAGACTGCGAAAAAAGTGAGATTTGAACAGTCAGGTGCACGCCAAAAGCATGCCTTCGCAAGCCTTTCAACTCGTTCTCCTTGGCCTAATGTCGAAGTGAAAAACCTGTGTAGTACTTGAAAAATGTTAGCACCGTTTAATGCATGTCGCGTGCAAAGGTCGATTAATCTTAAAGTACACAGCAACGGCGCTATCTAGTAAGCAACCTTCTCTGCGTCCTTCCCCAACGGTTATATGTTTCGCAAAGAGGCACAGAGTGGACCTTTTTATGGTTAACCTTTCTGTCATTCACTTATTTCCTCGTTTTCTCTTCTTCTCTCTTTCTCGTACTATGCCCCCGTGAGGGCTACAGTTACAAAATGACGTCATAAGGCGGACTTCTAGAAAAGGTTAGCATGACGTCATCACCATGCGACCATAATCAGTGACGTCATCATCGCCCATACGGCTCATCGGTCAGAATTGACGGGCGTTTCATATAAACCACATTCGTTGATAACAAACGTGTGCGATCCTTCTGGTTACGCGACCGATGACTCATATGACAAATGATGACATCGCTAGTAGCTCACCCAGCGATGCTGACGTCATTTCGCGTGAACAACGCGACCTTAGTGCAACAAGCATTTTACACCTTACCCTGCAATATGGGAACAAAGGGACAAAGAGCGACGGAGCCATTCCTTTTTTGACTTCGCTTCCGATTCCACGCGGCAGTATCGCAGAGGGCACGTCGGTGCTGGTCGTGTCCTTGTATTTCCTCTCTCCTATGCTTTCGGGAGTACACCCATAAACAGCTTCTCGTAGAGATGCCGCGCAGCGAAACGCAAGGACGAAATGGCGTCCATACGAGGCCCGTTTTCACGTTCGTATTGTCGTCCCCGCTCGCTTTTACCACGGAGAACGACGAGAGATGAAGCGCATCTAAAAGAACCGCGAAACCGTGTTCACATTTGGACAATGAGCAGGGACGTGACCGCACTACGCACGGTCATTTCTCGGCCGAGGCTAGGTCATTCTTGGCAACGTTTTTCAGTGCCCCATTTGCTTGCTCTCTCTTTCCTTACGGCTGTTTCCACCCCGCGCTGCTGCGCTCTCAATTTTTGAAACTTTCTTTTTCGTTTCGCGTCAGCCGGAGATCGCTCCACGAATTCGGGAGGAAAGTCAGAAGGCAACAACGCGCAGACTGCTCATTTTGTTCGCTCTATAAAGTTGTGCATCAGCAACATTGTTCCTCGTTCCTATCGCATCATCGTTCCGACAAATTCCCCCTCCGAAGCGAAAATACAAAAGACACGCTTAAAACAGTTGTTTCGAGTTATCGGTTCCTTTGAATTCGGAGCAACCTTATGCCTCGAGGCGCAACATGGCTCGTTTTAGGAGCTCCTTGAACTAAATGCAGGGCCACATTGCGAAAGGGTAATAAAACCAACTGCTTTCGCTAACAGCGCAGGCTGTTTAGAGGACAAAAAAAAAAAAAAAAGGAACGTCGCATTCAGAATCACTGGAATTCACAATATGGAGATTTTCGTAATTTTTGAATTCGTAAAAGCGAGTTTACAAGGCTGGGGGTGCAGCTGGGCGGTCAACGTTTCGAAATTGCAATTTGATTTCCCCCGCTGTGGAAACCAAGACCGGTTTGCGGGTTTTAAACCGTGATCTGCATTGGATCCCCAGATTAGGGGCGTTTAAAGTCGAATACTTTTTCATTTTCTTTGTATTGACCGAAAACCGTACTCGTTACGCGGTATTCATTACGCAGTACGCAGTACTCGTTACGGAATGCAGTCACGTGGGTTAGAACTTTGCATTTTTCTTGCCGCTGTTTCTTTTTTTCAATGATTATGGTAGAAAAATATAACAAAGAAGCTTCTAGTTCTTTGAAATTCCAAGCCGCTAGGCCCAGATGTAGTTTCTAAAACCGTACACAAACTATCGCAAAACTGAACACCTCTTCTACAGCAGTTAACAGAGCTCACAAAACATTATCTCCAGAATGGAAAGCATCCGTGCCTTGAATATCAAAATCTGGAGGTAAGACAAAGTGTCCTTTTTTTTTTTTTTCAAACGTCGCCACATCTTATCATCAATGTTTCGTAGCCAGGGGAAAAATAGGTAGCACGTACGTGTCGTGAAAAAAAAAATCTAAAAGTAAAAAAAAGGCCCAGATGCGAAAGCTGCACGAAATGCGGGTAACCCGATGGTCGGGCCAAAGAGAAGGCGGAAGGGGGCGCACCCGTAATGGAAGCCAAGAAAAACGGAGTACATAGAAGCAGTGCACTGCATCCCCGGGATTCATTTGCATTTAGCGAGATCGGCTCGAGAGCGGTTCCGAGCTTAGAGAAAGCGAACCCGGCCTCGGAACTGAATACTTCTAAGCAAAAACTCGAGGAACATAGAAACCGGCGTGAGACTTCATGCGAGTATAAATGTGATAGAAAAATGGCGGCAAGACAGGATATTCAACGTAACTGAAGAACGTAATTTCACTGCGAAAACTACTTAGGGATGAAGGGGAAAGCGGGAAAAGAAGGAAGAATGTATGTTCTAGAGATATCTGCGAAAAGTGAGACCAGGATGGCGGAGAAATGGAAAGAGATAGAGGATTTGATCCGGGAAAGCGCCGCTCTGAATTATGAACGAAGGCCACTTTGTATGCCGATGAGAGCGCTGCAAACGAGACTACAATAAGTTCTCCAAAAACGGAGCGGGCCTTTTAAGTGAGAGCGGTCTTTATATTTGGTTATATTCATGCGCTTCGAATACAGTTACTAGTTTATCTCCCTCTAGAAACAGGAGGTGGGTTTGCAAGTTAGTAATGAAATGGCAAGACGTGGCGAATTTAATATTCTGCAGTGTGCACGCACAGATTAATGGACGTACTAAATACAGGCAAGTATATAGAGACGGAAAACAGACTGCTGCGTTAATCTCTTTCTCAAATATAAGTAGGGTCCTCAGCTGCCTTCTATTGCGTTGCAAGCTTGGTTAATTTTAGAGAAGCGATGCGTCTTTCTAGGTACTATTCAGATGTTATTGTTCGTCCCGGCGTGCCGCACATTGTTAACATGCCATGCGAGAATGCAAAGATTGCACTTGTTGCTGAATTTTTTTCCCCAACCATGTACGCCTTTGTATGGGTGCAATATTTCTTATCTCGGGTTTCGCAAGGACGCAGGATGCTTGCCCTGTATTTGTCCTGCACACAACAAGCAACGCGGTGCAGGGTAGTTTAAATCACAGGACTGAGCTTTTCATAATTTAAGGAGGCAACTTTGAAAGCAAAGCGAAATCAACTGTTGAAAAAATGTTACGACAAGGAGCCGTTCATTAAACAGCCAAACAGTGGAGTGCAGTGGAGGCATTTACTGATTTTTCAACCACTTTGTTTTGTTCCCAATTACGATGACCCGACCTCAAGACGCTTTACAGGCCGAAACAGGTGCAGCGCTGCCTCATGATAGCGATGATAACATTATAAAATATAAACAAATGCACTCAGTATAAATGCAAACCGATGAACCTAAAGAACAAAAAAAAAAAACACCGACAGCCTTAATCAATACTCAACCTAGCACAGACAACACTGTTTCATTCGATGGTGCTTGTCTACGCGGCTTGCGTTTTGTTTGCTAATCTTAAATCTGAGCGACGTCAGAGTGAACTTCTCGGAGCATGGATAGGACGTCTAACACGAAAATGTCTACGACATTAATCGGCATTGTCGCTGTCATGATGAAATCTTATAGAGCACTATGGCTGACGCCGAAGTCCATTAGGTATAGCCGTATTTTTCTACTTTACTGTTCGATGCAAGGGTTTACGATCACCCTTCTGAAGACGGCAGCAGAAGTCTGAAGCTCACTAACGCATATATCTGCAACCAAACACACATCATCACTTCCTGTTTCGTTCCGTTCATCTAGAGTGTTCCTTGGAGCATAAATGGTGCACGTCAGTTCGGACTTTGGGCTGACGCCACGATTAAAAAGTAACGGCGCATTTTACTTCTCTGGTCAAATTCATAAGAGTTGAATGCCTCAAATGGTGGGTGTTCTTCGTTTCAGATGCTTTACTCGAGCCATCACGCTAGAATTCTTCTCAAAATGAAATAGATATAGATGCACCATTAAGATGTCCCGGTTTCCCTTTCCTAATTCACCCGAACGGTCACAACTTTGGTCTCGGATAAGATGGAAGTAAAAACAAATGAATAACTTGGCGCTGCTTTTTTCATGCCCAATAATTGGCTTCTCTGAACGGTATCGTCCTGTTGTGGAGTCGGCGGCCCGCAACAGACGCCTGCCGTCGTTTCGAGCTTGCAACTTCGCTTTTTATTTTGACAAACAAAGCGTTTTCACGCGTAAAAGGTGGGCAAGGTTCGCAAGTGCAAACCATGGCTCTCTATTCCTGCGCTAGCTTCCGTATGACGACGGTCGCGCAGAACGTAAAGAAAGACTTTCTTTTGCGTGAAAAACCGCAAAGACTCCAATCTCTGGCGAAAAGCCGTTTTCTTTCTCAGCCACGGATCGCAGAGAATGCAAGAAAAGGCACATGGGCATCACGTCTCACGGTCCACGTAACATCTGCAATGCATAACGTCCCCGCTCGCATTCGAAAGAGTTTGTCACCTCGGCCGCCTAGGACACCAGCTGAGCCGGCAAAGTAACAGTGTCGCCTCTCAAAGGCCATGCCTGTGACTGCAGGTCACCATCACTTGTGATGCGGGCCTGTACCTGGCGTTGGCGTCCAGATATCCGTTGGCGACACGCCACTGCCGCAGTCGCCGTCACGGTGCAGTCTCAAACGATTGTGTACACGTGCGGTCGCATGGGTGCGTGCGTGTGTGTGTGCACTGTGGAGAGGAGAACAAGGAGGCCGCTAAGCGATTTTTAAATATGCAGTCATCGTTGCGCGTCGCCATTGTCGTCTTTCACGGGCTACGTAGTCCGAACCGCTTCGTTCGTCTTATTCGGATTACGCACGAACAACCCCCGCCGAGGCGACGGCTCCCCGGTCGCGCCCCGTGAAGGGAGGCGAGTTTCTCTTTGTGCTCGCGACCGAGTCATATCTGGAGCGTATAGACCGTGAGCTGCGATGCGGTCGCCCTTCTCCCTTTCCTCCTCCTTCGTCACCGCACGCCCCTCTCCTTTGACGGTCTGGTTAGCGCGAGAGTCGCGCGAAGCACGGCCCAGACTCGCGCGACGGCATTTCCACGCTAAGCACAGCGACACTGACGTCCTAGCCGCAAGTCCGGGTTGCATAGTGCGACCATACCTTGGACAGCGATGCTGTTCCATGTGTCATCCCTGGTTCTCGTCGTCGCCTTATTCTGCCACCAGACAGCAGCGACGACAAAATCAAGGGGAATCTACTTGGAGACGGACAGGTCGTACAAGTACGATCTGCCGACGTCCTTGACGCCTTCGAAGGAAAGCAACTGCAGCGGAAAGTGCGTTCACGTGTTCATGGGACTCCTGTGCGACTTCGTGGACGAGCAGGCGAACTGCGGCGAGCAGTTTCTTCGTTGCTGCGTGGGCGGCATCTTCAGCCAAGGCGCCAGTCGCAAGTCCGGCATGATGGACGATGCCCCAACGGATCACGACAATGGAGACAGTCACGGAGTACTGCCGACGACGACGACGACGACGACGACAACGTCAACATCGACGACGTCAACAACCGAATCACCTGCAGCTGAAGGCCAGCCGGTAGCAGACACACCTCCTTCCTCTCAGGAACCTGAACCAACGCTTCAACCAACAACCACCGAGATCAGCGTGCCCTCTAAGCACGAAGACGACCTGACTATGACAGCCATGGAATCACAGCAGTCCCCGCAAATCGAGTCGCCGCTGCCACAAAAAGCGGAAACGGCCAGCAAATTGCCGGCGTGTCCTGGATCTTGCGTCATGTCGTTGCTCGGCCTCTTGTGTGGCTCGATCAACCGGAACTTCAGTTGTCCCAGTGGCCGCGTGTGCTGTACGGCGCAGTCAGCTGAAACAAGCGTTGAAGAGGATGCCCGGCCGTCGACGACAGTTCACACAACGAGTAAACGGCCTACAGCGTTACCACTCCAAGCTCCAGCCCGCCACGTTCCGTGCATAGGACGATGTATACCAATGTACTTGAGCAATACGTGCAAAAGGCCTAACGTCGTTCTAATATCGAAGAAAGTTTTCTGCCCAACTGGTATGATCTGCTGCAGCAAAGGGACGACTGCTGACAGTAATTCAAGGGACCCTGAAAAAAACAGCTCACGTTCCACGCTGCGTCCTTCTGAGGCAAACAGTGACTTTGGAGGGCCGGTGACCCCTGAGGCAAGCAGTCAAGACGAAGAGTATTCGTGGGAAAACCAGCGTCATCGGCGACCACCTTACGTTCCCACTCGCCAGCAGATTCCCATACCTCTGCAGCAGGCAGTCACTCAGGACTACGGCCTGCCATCGATATCCTCGCAGAAGCCCATCTCAGAGCCTACTTTGCAACAGCCTAACGAAGAGGACGTGAATTACTCGTATTACGGAGTCGGTACTGATTATGACAAAAGTGACGACATTTCACGCGCGACTCTATCTACGAGGCGGCCACCGATTTACTCAGCTCTGAGGCACCCATCCCTCCCACAGCCCGTCATTCCGACTCCACCGTATTATGACGAAGATTACGACTCAAAGTCTTCAATTCAGTCTCACGAGGAGAGAGACAAAAGCCACCTGCAGAAACTTCCCCAGAAAGAAACTGCTGTTCAGAATTCTTCCTTGCCTACAGGTCGGCCTAGAGTAAAGCCTAATGCTTTAAGTCAACATGTCCCGCCACAGCTGAAACCACAGCGAGGTACTGTAGTTGTTGGTGAGGTCTTTCCTGTCCAGAATCCACACGCACCGGAAGGATTTGGGCAGCAGCGAAAGGCCTGGCTTCAACGTGTGCGCGAGAAGACGAGGCCTCAAAGGCCAATACAACTCCGCCCAGTGCAAGAAACAGCCAGCAAACAGTCAAAACCCGACTGGCAAACCCTCAGGCAGCCCCCTCATCATGAGACAGATTTTGGTGTAACGTGGGTAGAACCCGTGAAGGCATCCCCTGAGCTAGTGCCACTGAAGCACTTCGCCGAAGCTGCTGCCACGAGCACTGGTTGGATTCCGTTCCATCAGGCCCACCAACCGGTAAACAAGCAAAAGGTCGTTGAGAATCACTACGGAAGTAGCTCGGAGTTCAAGCCTGTGCGAGGAACCTTTGTTGGTACAAGTCTTAGGTCACGTGATCCCAACGTGTGCGGTGTCAAGGGAGGCAAGAAGCGCGACGCAGCCACCTTCAAGCCGGGAGGCGCAGAAGCGAGACCTGGTGAGTGGTGTTGGCACGCCGCCATCGTGGACCGCAAGAACCAGTACCTGTGCAACGGCGCTCTCATAGGAGCGCAGTGGGTGCTAACAACGGCTAGCTGCGTCTTCAACCATACCGACACCACCGAAAACATCTACGTTCGTCTGGGTTACACGGACATTTTGAGCCCGTTCAACCCTCCGGGAGCCCAAACGAAGACAGTGGCCAAAGTCTACGCGCATCACAGTTTTCAAGCCGAGACACTCGCCAACAACATCGCTCTCCTCAAGCTCAAGGACATAGTCGCACTCAATGATGCCGTCTGCACCGTCTGCCTGCCGACAACAAACGCCAATACAACCGAGGAAGACTCGTCTGCTTTCACAGAGTTGGAAGGTTGCGTCGTTACTGGCTATGGCACAAGTGTCTCCGAAGACGACCTCAGGTACATGTACCCCACTCTTCGAGAGGCACCTGTGGTTGCGCTAGAGGAGGCCGACGTATGCCGAGCTTGGCAGTCCAGAGCGCGGCATCTCAAGCTCGATCTTGAGGTGAGAGGCAGCACATTCTGTGCCGGCGACGGAGACGTTCAGAACGATTGCGTTGGTGATCCCGCAAGGCTCGTGGTGTGCCCAAGCAAGGACTTCTACTACGAGGTCACTGGCATCTCATCCAAAGGACTCGCATGTGGAGGTCCGGATGCGCTCTCCGTCTTCACTAATGTTTCCTCTTACTCAGGCTGGATCAACCAAATCGCAAATATTAATCGGTTCTAGAGACATTTTCGCCTCAAGCCCGGGGTGTTGGAACTTTCTCCTAGCCAAAGCTCCTTCAATGCTTGCGCTGTGGCAATGAGCTGAAGGGATTCTAGTGTTAACAGCTGGTCACTAAGGAAGCAAGTGGGGACGTTAGCACTCACTACTCTTTTCATCTGTTCTGCAGCAAGCTGATTCACGCGTGAGGTAACATTTATTATTCATACGCTCCTCGAGGACGCCGAAATGATCATCTAAATACACAATCATGTTTTTGTAAATCAGACACACAACATACAAGTTTCTGTTTTCCTGCCCTCATAATGTTTATTCTTGTGGGAAACCGATTAAGAATTGAGCATGATGAAACGTAAATTATTTTGTGATCCTACTCGCAAAGGCAGCAATTGTACGACAACCACCTGTCTGCTAATGAGGGGGGGGGGGGGGGGGGAGGAGAGGGGGTGCAAGCTTTGTACCCAGTGATTTTTCCTGTCAGTTGCTTTGCTTTTATATGAGTATATAGAAATGTGCCTTCAATACTTCTGTTGTGACTTCATTCTCCTCTACCTCATCTGCATGTTTTCTGCGGTAGTTTGTCACATACTACGCTGTTCCTTGTTAGAGGCGCACGCAATTTTTTCGTAAATTGAAGCGTTTATGTGGTTGCGCGTTGGAAATGGGAAACGTAAAGGACTCTTGTCTTGCATCATACAGATTGCAAGCACTTTGTAAATATTTGCACTTGGGGTGATGTTTCCACGTCTGAAGGGATCATGAGAACGTGAATAAAAGTTGTGCGTGAAAATCCCACTAACTCTGGCCTTATCCAATTTTTTTCTCGTTTGCCGTATGTCCAACGGCAATTTTTGCACAGCGTCTAGCGTGCAATTTTTCATCTCGGTAATCATCCTAGAAACAAAGCTCAAGATTCTCACGTTAGATGCAATTTTAGCGTTTCAGAGCTGCATTGAATGCCCTACTCTTAGTTTATGATTTATGGCAAATTATAACGAAAGAACAGAAGACGAGAGGTTCATAACGGTAGCACTAATAGACGCATTATGCATCTTGAGATGCTAAAAGGCAACACAATTCTACCAGTTTTAACTCAGGGCCATCAAGTACTTCCCCCGTGAGAGCGTAAATATCCTCCCCCTTTGCGCAGGTGAGAACATACTGCCTAAGAAAGATATGAAGAGGCTATTATAGATAGAATTAAAAAATAAAGTCAGTAATGAAATGGAGCCCTGATGGAACGCATTTCGTGGCGAAATTGCGGGCTTGTTAAAATTAGTTGTGATTCTATACCATGCGATGATGTTGCTCCGCTCTGAAGTTAAAGAGCAACCAGGCCAAGTGATAAAAAAATTCTAAACTTTCTGAATCAATTTTGCATTCTAAGCAGATAAAAAACTACGAGTGAATCTATAACTTAAATTTAAAAGAACTGAAATAAAGGCAAAAGCGATAGACTGTTCGAAACTAAGCTTCATTTGCCTCTTAATTCCAATCAGAGTTACGCCAACACGATGCACTTGATGTCTGTGGGCGTTCCGCTTTCCTTCCAACTACTCTAATGTCACAGTTGAAGCTCCGACTAATAAACCGCTGCCTCTGCAATGTGTTCAGAGCCTGCCGTACCAGTACATCCTCGCCAGGCATCGACACCGCATCCGTATCTTAAGAAATTATTTCGCGCTTCGTGGTGGTTTCAGTGGTGCTAAGGGGCAGGTGGAATTAGCTCACCGCACTTACTGCAGCATTGCGTCAGATTGCGAACTACTGAACAAATGAATGAAAAACAACCTTCTTAGCCTATTCGAGATGTTAACCAAGCACTAGGTTAGGTTACGGGTGGGTTACAATCTCTTAGATAGCCGTGTGTAGCCTTTGTATGCTAGTAAACTAACGTAGCGTTTCATGCCGGAACAGGGTAGACGGCTGCCGGTATTCGCAACACGGCTCCAAGTGTACCATGACGCGGCGCTTCAAGGCCGGGAGCACACAGGCTGTCGTCATATCTTTCCCTCTGAGTGCCGCTCCTTGAACCGGAAGTGGCTAGGTGGCGCCTAGTGAGCACGCATCGCTGAGGGACCTTAGGCATCGCACCAGGAGCCATTGTGCGGAGCCTCACGCTACGGGGCGGCGGCATCGCGCTTGGCTGAACGCGCGCCACTCCACTTCAGCACTTGTCGAGTACTTCAACGCATCGAAACCCGCTAACGCCTTCCGCCAGTGACTGCGTTGGATGCCCATACGATGCGCAACTGAGACGAGCACCGATGATTTTGAAGAAATTAATGACATTAATCTGTCATAGAACTTTAACTCAAAAGTAATCATTTTACATTTTTCCTTTTTTCACATATTTCCCGCCTCTATTCAAGCAGTTGTTTAGCCTGGGATTCAGCTTTCGGATGCCTTGGTGGTAGAAGTTTCCCGCCTACCATGTATATTATGCCTTGACTCCTAATTCTTGTAAATTTTTTATCGGTGAATGGTTTTCCAGCGCGATGTTTCTTCAGATAAAGAAACTAGTGAAAATAACCGAGCGTCAGGCCCAGCCTATGCAGGCCAAGCTCCAAAATCTTTCGTTTGAATCTGCTGGAAGTAAGGCGGGGGCGTGAGCCGTATGAAACCGGACGCTATCATGAAGCAAAGGTTTGCAACTTGCCAGCAGTCCCTCACATTTGCTTTAAATTCACTACCTTAACTGTTCAAGATTTCTAAGTATGCAGCAGTGCTAATTATTGTGCCTGAAGGCATGAAGATTGAGTTCATCGTCACCAGCCTAATCGACCAAATGCCACCTTCGATTTTGCAAAAAAAATAAAAAAATAAAAGTCTGCAATGACAATAGACGGGTTACCGCTCGCTTTTTCAGGATGCAAACCGGCTCTGCCTGTCGACAATTCATGTCGTCAATTCACCATTTTGTTTCGACTCTAAAAACTATCATAAACAGCACAGGACCGCCGTTTGCCTGCATGAAGATTGTTCATCACGTATTGCACACCACATTTGGCTTGAGTCTGGACTAGCGTAGATATTTGTAAAGTGTGCTATTCGGCCGTGCTTTGGTGGAGCACTGTAAACCGAAGGAGACAGGGAGACTTAAGGTTCAATGTATATGCCTGCAGTCCCACCTCGTGACTAGCTTTGTAACTCACCGGCGGGCGCGCTGTGTACTCTTACTTTCGAAACACGCCTAGTATAACTAGAATGAGGCACCTAAATGTGATAATTAAAAGCTTTCAGCGATATACGGTTAAAACAACGTCGTTCTTTCTAGTGTCCGCGGCCGGCGACGGTCGCAGGCATAAATGACACGTTCCCGCAAAAAGCCTTTTTCTTACATATTATTAAGCTTTCGCTGAGACGTCTCCTATATTAAGCAAAACTACATTGCCCGAAGCAGGCGTTCTAAGGACTCATCCGTAGTGCGCCGAGCAGGTCGTCCTCTACGTGATCAACGGTCGCCCACGGGCTGCGTGACTTGGTGTTTTGTTCATCTACGAATCCGGAAGACGACACCGGAAATGAAGCTAGTCCCAGGCGGCAGGTTCCGGCTTCATCATGCTCCACGACACGCTGCCGCCGCCAAACTGCTCGCTGACGGATGGGAATTGGATGCCAACGGCGGGTGCAGCCTGGTAGCGGGCCTGACTCAATTGCTCAGCCCGTGCGAGTTCGTTGGACAAGCGGAGTCTGCCTGGGAGACTAAGCACTCACATGTCGTATACTAAGATTGACGTAAGTTGCGCTGCTTGCACAACGTTCCCACGTCGATTTTTTGTGTGCTCTGCAGCTTGTATCCGTAGCACTGACGCAAAGTAGCGGAGTAAAAAGCAAAGGAAAAGACGCGTTAACGCAAGAGCCTTCAAATTAGAAGCAATCTACCGACAGCTGGAATGAGATGCGTAAAGCTTTCTTGGCGTACTTTACTGCATGAGCCCCTCGTGCGGTTTCAATGCTTGATGAGCTGATAAACATTTTCTGACAGCTCCTGTGATGTTAATTCGCATTTCCTGAGTACGTATATCTTATAGGCGTGCTCCCCCCGCGTATGGACCCACTAGAACTTTCTTGGACACTTTTTGTTTTTGGACACTTACGTTCCCTGTGAGTGTGTGTGCATAGGCGACATCAGTTTCCGCAATGTATCTTTGTTTTTGTAGAGGGACGGATGTCACTTTTTGATCGAGAGTCCAAATAAACTTATCTTATGTGTGTGTGTTCTGCTGCGCAAAGAAGAGGGTGAGAGCCTAGGTCAGTGATTACTACACTTAGTCACGTACACTTGTTTTCGTGGTAAGGATGAGCCAAAGTAACGATTTCAAAGAAGCGACGTGGACGCTGCTGTGGAACTTTCGTAATTCTCGCAAGTTTTCTTTGTTGTGGAAAAAAATAAAAGTGCGCGAGTGGAAACGCATTTTGTTGCGAAATTCGTCTTGTTTACATGTAGCTTATTTCCCAAGAGGCATCGCTAATTTCGCATAATTAAAATTACTTTGGGGCGCAATAATTGCCGCTGCTAGAAAAAGGAGGAGCGAAAATTTACCATACAAAACTAAGTCAGTCGGACAGGTCCGCCGGCAGGTCGACGGGATGAGAAAGGAACAGCAGCGGTGGCCCAATCGTTTGAGCATCCGCCTCGCATTCGGGAGGTGCTGGGTTCGATTCCCAGTGCCGCCAGGTACCCACCGGTGATACAATGGTTACAAGCTTTCCCCTGTGCTAGGCTTCTTTAGGGTGAAATGCTTGGGAAATGGGTCTTCGATACCGCCTTGAGTACAACAAAAAATCTGGTGCCATGGCGTTCTTTAGCAACAGATGCCCTTGCACCATAAAAATTCATCATCATCATCATCATGTTACGACAAAGAAATTGAGGAGAACATTAGGATCTGCACTGACTGTACGGTTATTTGTGTATAACTATTCAAGATTTAACAGCTAAAGTTAACTAAATCATACAGCACAAAACAGAGAAAGACACAACTTGTTCATTTCTTAAGTTTCTTAATTTTAATTTCTTTATTTCTTAGTGCGTAACGCTTCTACCAACACCACCGCCATAAAGTTCCTTTTAGGCTCGAGCGTTTGCTTTTCTCTTCAGAGGCGTTTCTCCTCTATGTGAAGATCTATTTAAGCTCATGTCATACCAGAGGTAATTGATGAGATGTGGGTGCGACAGAGCTAAATATATGAAGCGTGATTGATGCTTCTTTCATGAAGTGCAAACTCATAATAGTCTCCCGCACAGTTGTCAAGTGCTGCGGCGAAGCGGAGCAGATGTTGGATATGAAATGTTCAATAAACTTCCAAGTAACCCAGGAGTAATATTTTCATTTTTTTTAATTTCTAATAAATGATTAAGTCCGAGCTAGATTTTCAGTAACTCATGTCGATCACTTTAAAAGCCCCTGCTGAAAATTTCATGCCGATTCGTTGTGACTTTATGCAGCTGTGGAAAACGCTACGATGCAATTCTCGGCGCGTCACATAGCATCTGTTTCTGCCATGCAGAGCATCAGCTAAACCCCATCTGGTTTCACAGCTTGTGACCGAAGCATTCACGAGGCCACTTAACACGGCGATTTTTTTTTTTGGAAAACTTTGCATTTCCAGAATACCTGGTTATACTCGGTGAGCATTCCTTAAGCCAGAATTTTTATACATTTCCTACCTCATGCTCATTTTATACATCATTTTATACCTCATACATATAGGTGGCTGAAGGCGCAGTCCACGCCACTCTGAGGACATCCACTGACTCACAAAGTGAAAATGTTACAATGTACAGACACATGCACATGCTTTGATTGCGATAGTTTGAGTTTACATGAAATCGCGAATTGCATCTGCGTGCATTGAGCGGAACTCTACTGTAGTTACTGTGCCCGAAAATTGCTGTTTTGATGCCCAATTCTGCCCCGCCTCCCGTGTTCAAGATATTCCTCGTTCATAATCACTCAGTCTCTCAGTAAGATCTGCATTGTACGCAGCAAAAGCATATGTCTTGGGGTGTCATTTTCCAGAGGTGCAGTTTGGACAGCTTGGGGACTACTGGCGAATGACCGGAGTGAAAATCAGTTAATCAGAGCTTTTACTGATCTGAATATTAAGTCACCAGCGACGATATCTCACCTACACATGCAAAAGAGCTCGAGCTCCCCACATACTCGAATATCTTGCGGTAGTGCATGATTAAGAATTTTTCATTGATGTTTTGCCTGCCACAAATTCAGCCAAAGAACACATTGCCTTACGACTCAGTAAATACGACAACCTAATGCGAATAATTTCATTTGCTGTTTAGAAATGCCACACTTTAAACAAATTACTTACTAGGAAAAAATATATCACAGAACGTTGCATATGTTCAGTGAACATCATTAACAGGAGTAGAGAAAAGTGTACGAGTAAGAATATCTCTATTTTTCATTAGTTAGGCACTATTGTACAATACGCCACTAATCCTGAATTTATGACCTAATGTAATTTGTAGCAGAATATGCACCAATGTCGGCGAAGAATCCTTGTGCCCTTACTCGGCGTTATGTTAGCATCTATGTTATTATAGAATATCATTTATTTCAATCCGCGAAAAATAATGATAGAGGGAAGGGGGGGGGGAGATTAAAGCGATCACCGATTGACAAGATTCCTACCCTGCTGTAAGAGACCAGAACATACGCAGCAGGCAGGGAGTAAAATACGTCTGGAACAGGCAAGATTAACAAATGCTTCTGAGAATTTGAGCTGAGCTACCCTGGGTTCACGTCAGACGAAACCAAACCGATTCGAAGCCAACGGCTCAGAAACCTATCCAGTTGAGCAACGAAGACAGATATGGACATATCGGCATCGCTACTGGCAAAACGCTGCTATATTTTTTTCTTCCCCTAAATGTGTGGCCGGCGGAAGCATTACCGACGTACAATTGCTTTTCTCGATGTTGCAACGCGAACACGCAAGATCCATGGCCGACGAGGCTGTCGTACACCGCGCACTCAGGACAGAAGTTTAGAAACCGGGGAGACCATGCTCACGCAGTTGAAGAGAAGAAAAAAGAGAAGATAACAGAAGCCTGGAAAACCGCAAAAGCTGACAGAAAACAGAAGAGAAAATAAAAGAGAACATCTCGCAGTGTCCAGCGCAGGACCCACGCCTTGCCGTTCATGGGTGCCGTTATTGGACAGAACCGCGGGCCGAGTCCGAAAACAGCCGGTCGAATTGACCATTCGAAGCGGCCGCCCCTTCCTTGTTGTTTCGGATCAACCCTGTTCCCAGAAATTTCTCTCTTTTTTTCGTTTGCCTTCGTCTACTCGTCTCGTTCCCGGAGAGCAAGGGGTTGTGCAAACATCCGAGATGGAGATAGAAGAAATGAAATAAGTGACCAGGAAAGAAAAATAAAAGAAAGAAAGAAGGAAAGGTGTGTACTGAAGAGAAACAAATAGCGAGGAAAGGGAGCCCCGAGGAGAAAGCAAGAGCTGCGCGGTCCGTCGCTCTCAACGCCGGGGGAACCACGAGAATCGGTTTCGATCACTCGAGTGCAAATGGGCCTCTGGGCCCCCGAATCCCACAACCGCGCACTCCTATTGCGCCGTGTCTGGCGCGGAGGGCACGAAAACGCATATCCAGCGGTTCCGAGCGAACGCGCATCGGCCTCCGAAGAAAGTTGGCGAGGGTGTGGAGAAAGAGAGAGAGGGGGAAGAAAACGAGGTAAAAGAAGATCGACGAGAGAGCTGGACCTGGGCGAATGCCGCAGCCAGTCCCTGGCGGCTGAAGAAGGCGGCACTCTGGAGCCTTATACGAAGGGCGTTGCTAAGACAAATCGGGATGGACCCGTCAGAGCAGGTCCAAGGGAGAAATCGGAACAGAAGCTGGCCCAGTGTTATTCAGAGACTGATCAGGACGTCAGTGCGAGTGGAGATGAAGGAAAGAGTTTAAATGGACACTGCAAAAATTTAGTACCTACCGTTTTTTTATTACTGCACTGGTTATCACAGTTACAATTTGCGTCGAGTTTATGTGTTGCATCTGTATGAATTTTTTTAAGCCTTGACCGTCTCTGATTACCGCGCGCTGTACACACAAGCAATTAGCACTCTGGGACACTGTCTTAGCACTACTAGCTTTGTGCACCCGCACACTCGGCAATTAGTGCTGAGCCTATATTAGTTCATATTGCGCTCATCATCCCCATTAGTTCCCTTCTAATAACACTTGTCCTCTGAGGATGTGCGAATAGGGTGAAGAATCGGGGGGTGGAGGCTCTTTGCCAAAGAATTTATTAGTTTTTTTTTTTATCTTCTTTCCTATCCGGACTGCCTGAATTAAACTATCTCCTTAAGTATTCCGGGTGAAGCAGCCCGCTACTGAACGTATTCTCGCTCTATGCCACTGTTATCGTTTTCTGAAAAATGTCTCAGGCAAAGAATAAGCCATGACTTCAATAGTAGTACGCTTCATATTCGGCGCAATACAAGCTTCCGGCTTGCTCCTTAGTCTTCTTATTTGAGCTTGCGGGAGCTTAAAGAACCAAAAGGTGCATAGGTGCTTGATCAGGCTATAGGTCTACCTTTTGCTAGAGATCCTAGACAGTATGGCACGTGCGAAATTGAATCGATCGATTTGCACCGTCCAGGCTGGTAAAGCTATTAGTTGCGAACCCTTTACGACACTTCAGTACCCGCTATATCAGTGATTATTTCTTTGCTAAGTCTGTTTCGTCGTCGCTCGCGCCTTGCGATTGTGTGTAGATCTGTACTTGATATACTTTGTCTACAGCACTGTTGGGAACAATGGCAAAGACGTGAATTCAGGCTCCTCCAATGACTAGCAATAATACATTTGGCAAGCCGGCATACGCAACAGAGTGTTCCCAATTCTTTGTTAACTTTTAAGAACAAGTCGAAAGGGCACAAAAGCCCTGGTATACGACGTGTTCAAAATTTAATTTTCTACCTTTTTTAATAACAAACGAAGAGCTGAACAGGTGAATTTCATTTTCGCCCTTTTCCTCACTGCGCCAATTTAACAGAGTTGTCTAAATTGCTGAATAAAAAAAAAAAGCACTGCGAGCGCTTGAAACAACTCTCGCAAAGTGTCAAGAATGGCTTACATTGGCAACCAATCTGCGTCTACAGCAGTGATTGGCTTCGGTAAGGAGTCCCTAACAGGCGTCGCTCCACCACTCGAGGTCGCGATTGTTAACTCACGATTATACGGAGGTCTGCAGTTTTTTTTTTTTTTTTTGGACACAACAATACATTATGCCACCCTTGGTCTTAAAAGCATGGAGTTCACTTCTAAATTAAGGGAGCCGGAAAAGGATACCCAAACCAAAAGACAGCGACATTTCGAGATCTGGGAGTAAGAACGCAAAAATGTAACAAATAAAGATAGCTCGGCGCACAAGGAAAGTTTTAGAACACAAGCGTGTGTACTGCACAAGCAAGTGTATTTATTGGCTTCTCCCCAAACAAAAGTGCCGAATGCAAAAGAAAACTTAAACGACCAAAATTTTGTCTGATTCTCGAGTATCATGTTGGAATAATCCTTATGGTATCCTTGATTACTGGTTCATGCTGAATTGTCGAATGAGCACAGTGGTGACGTGAACAGGTCGGACTTCTGCGGCGGTTACGGACTCCCGAGGCCAGCGCCAACTGGTAGCTGATGTGTCGTTTCGAGCCCTCAAACAGGTCACTTTAAGGTAACGTTATGGTATGCGGTGGAAACTAATACACGTTTTACGATAGCCTGATCAGCTCGACTAGTTTTGCCGGCGCTGCAGTCATCCCTGCGACGTTCGTAATGACCGAGATTAAGAAACCTTACTTGAATTCTTCGAATCTTACGGACCTCCTTTTTACCATTCAATATACTAACCAGGAGACCTCTGACGACAGAGGATATTTAGTGCCTGTATATGGAGTCTATCGGTGAAGAAGCATTGAAGGGCGTGTCTGTAACGTAGATCTACATGGTTTAACAAACTGCAGTGCACCAAGGGTCTCATGAACCACCTAAACGCAGACTATATGAATTAATTCCTGGACATCACTACCCCTCTTGGACTGTGTCTGAGGAAACAATAAAGAAAGAAAGACTGCGCAGCTTCGCTGGAAACTACTTCCTTCACGAAGCTGCCCGATCTGTCCCCAACAACAGTCATTGCGTATCCACCATGATCCGAAGAATGAATGCAGCCGTTCGAACTTTCGTAGCATTTGTTACACTCTATTTATACGTGACACTCGTGCGCGTCAGGCTGACACACTGAAACTATGCAGGTTCAACGACTTAGACAAATCTGACGTATTAAAGTCTATGTTTACCGCCGTTTACCACCATAGTCAATATTCCTCGCACAAGGTGACGTTTAGACTGCGCATACGGTAGTTAAATTACCTTTACCAGTGTACTTTAGTTTACAACCTTTTCTTGGTTAGTCTTCGACAACAGTGACACCTTACCACAAGCGAAATGCGATGTTGCTTCACAAGCACAGGAACAGGAACAGATTTGTTAGCAGGAAATGCTGCTGACCCTGGGAAAATGAAGTAACTACGGCGCGACGCTGATCAAGTTGTGGATTTGGATGAAGATCTTAACAGGTATTGTTTCTGTTACTATGTTGCGGGACCGAAGTGTCTTCGGAGGCATTCTATCATATGACACTTCAATCGTGCCTTCAAACTATTCATTTATTGATTTTATTTTTATTGATGTACATACTGCAGACCACGGTTAGGACCAGGTAGGTGTAAGCACATTTGTTTTTGTACGGAGGAAGACTGACTGTTTCATCCTGTCGAGTTATCGACTACGCCGCAAATTAAATGAGCTGATTCAGAATTTAAAACAACGAGTAAGCTATCAGACCGACACTACAGATCTACTGGTTTGATCAGAAAGAGAGAAAATTCTGCAATCGGATCCAAAATCAGAGTTTAACCTCTTTCCTGACTTGTTCTTCACGTCTGCATGTGATCGCCTGGGCGAGTCTTTAGTCAGGGTGCTGACTTTTTACTGTCCTTAGAATACTTAAATCTGTTATCATGATCAATCCAAAAATTACTTTCCCCTGATAACAAAGGTGAAACCGGCACCTATCAAAACTGCTGTTTTAGTGGTTCCCGAAATTGGAGTGGCGTAACCACGCGAAACTGGAGTTACGAGCTCAAGTGAACAGCAGCAGCAGCTGTGGGGAGTGAGTGCTCCCACTAATAGCTTCAGACAACGTACCAGGCATGCCCAAATGAGGGCGGAGCGGTCCACGGGGTTTGGTTCCTCGAGAGAAAAGGGTTGAGTGAGACGTGTGTACGGCCGAACAGCCAACGGCGGTGGAACGGAGCTGCCCAGAGCCGTCCGCAAGCGAGGCTAATTCAAGGAGCGGTGGTTTCCCTCCCTGCGCTAAAAGACGCGCGGGGACGGATATAATGAAAGACGCTTGGGAGGAAGGGAATTCCTCTCATGAGGATCCCGGGGTAAAGTGGGTGTAGCCCTCGAGAGGGTGATCGATTGTGTGCGAACAATCAGCTGGTCATTGGACTCAGCCTCCTGCTCTCCGTGCCTTTCTTCTTACGCGAGCCACTCGAAAAAAAAAAACGCTCGCCCTTCTCTTTCTACTGCCGTCCTCCGCAGCAGTACAACAACCGGAGTGCCATTGTTCTTTACTGTGGTACGTTTTTATTCTATCACATTTGTTGCTTCTTCGCTCCTTTTCATTGAGTAGTTTGGTTTTGTTTTTTGAGCTCCTTCGAGCTGCGTGGCACGACGACCAGCTAGAGAAAAGGAGAACAGGAACCTCTAGAACTACTCTGATCTAATGAGGATCCTCTACGACGCCCCCCGGAACCCAGTTTCACTTCGTCCAGGAAACTTTGGAGGACAAATGGACGTCGGCGACAGGCCCGAACATGCGATTCTCTGATTATGTCTCCTTTTGAAAACGTTACAGAACAAAAGAGGAAAGGGGGGGGGGGGGGGGGATCTTATTCTTACACGGAATGGACCGCTCGCCTACTTCGCTCTTCCGGCCTCCCTCGCGTAGCCTCGCCGAAAGGTATGCGTCCTTCGATTTCATTTCATTAGAAATGCCCACGACTTGGAACTTTAAAACGAGCGGGGAAGCATCAAGGGAGAACATGTTTCGTGCGCTGATACCTTGTAAATTATTTTATGGTACCTCTGAACATTTCTGCCTCAACGGAAGTTCAAAAAACTCAAGTGGCTGTCTTAATCAATTGCTCCATTAATCTTTGCAGTGCACAGAGCGTCCGAATGCTAAGGATTGCTTAAAGCAGGAAGCAAAAAACAAAGGAAACCAGTGCATCAGAAGCCTAAGACCGCTACAGAGTAGCATAAGGTGGGCGAGTTCGAAGGATTTGGTCATTCAGAGGCTGAGAAAACAAAGTGAGATCGAAAGTGTAGTTCTAGGTCTCCTCGAACTATTCTCTGCTGTCTTAGTGCAGGAAAGCCGCGCGTAATGCTGAAAACAAAACGAAGTAGCAAAGTCCGCACGCTAGACATGCGCTGAGTGAACGAATAAAGGAGGCGCCGTCACATCTTGTTTAACTATCATTGACATCAAGCTGAGCTTAAAGTTTAATTGTGGAGAATAAGCAGCAGCTCATAATAGTTGCTCATATATATTTCAGTTCATTTACCTTTGTTTTGCAGGAAAATTACTCGAATCATTGAGAAAAAAAAAACTAGAACACCTCACCTGCGAAGGGTCGACTTCAGTCCGTGAGAACTTCACCACGTGCTAGGCAGAACTGATTAGAAAGTTCTCGTGCCTGCACGCGAAGAAAACTTCAGTTGCTGACTGAGTTTAATGAAAAGGTAAGAACAGCTAAGCACTCCTCTGAATTAAGGCACCGCTGTACCAGAAGAAAGACCGAGCAAAATAGAAACAAGAGCTCTGTTTCGCGCTCTTCAATAAGGTGCCCTCAGTCCTCATTCCCCATGCGCTCCGGATAAAAATAACACAGGAGAGAGACAAGACCCTTTAAGGCGAGGGAAGGTTTAGGAGAGGGAAGTGACGCTCCCATCTTCCTCCCTACGTGAGAAATTTTCTGTGGAAACATCAGCAAAGTCCTATTTTCCGGACTTGAAGAAATGCATGTCTTAAATAACACCCTCTTCTCAGAACCCCCCCCCCCCCCTCCCCACTTTCCCAACGATCCTGTCGAAGAATCATTCATAAATCCACGGCCCTGCTGTAAGAGGCGTCCATTATGTATAATTCAAAGGCCCAGTAGCAAGTCTTTCAACACTTTTGCCGGTAATGGGGTAGCTGTGCTACTGCCAGGGTAGCTTATTACAGACGCGTAGCATAATTTTAAAGATTTTCACTCCAGCACGAGAATCTAGAACCCCATGGCAAGAAAAAAAAAAAGAAACTACGAGTATTCCTCGCCGCACTTGCGTATGATTGCACTGGCAGCAGCCGGCCTAACGCGTTTTGACATGTTGCTCTTCAAAGTATGTTTACTCTGGGTGTAGATGGGAGTACTTGTTGCAAGATTAACGTGGCTGTTTTAATGCTCTGAAAAATCACTGTTCCGTCGGATGTGTTCAACCAACTATGCACAGCATTCCGTAGTGGTAGTTAAAATGCAATGCAAAGTCAACACAGGGGTCATAAATTTGTCGATTCTTTTCAAGATCCATGTCTGTGCAAAACCTGGCCCACGCTGATGACCGAGTAATAGACAGAGCAGGCGCAGTCCAAGCTATACGGTAAACTCGGTAAGGCATGTGCCCCGGATAATGTTAAGGGATGAGAAGCGGCAAGCTCTCGAGCGATACCGGTTTGAGGGTGCAGAGATGAAACTTAGAAGTCGCTCTGCGATGAGCAAGATAAGAATATTGATGCAACCGCCGCATTGTTGCTCGTCTTCACTGGACACGCGTATCTGCAGCTCATTGTTTTTAATGTCATGTGTGTAAAATTTCATCGGCACGTAATTATTATCGTTATAATTCTCATTCACGGCTACTGCGGCTGTTATATCAGCTGGTTTTCTCCGAGTGTATATGGTTCATATCTTGCGCTGTTATTTTATTTTTTCAATTAAAGTTGAGTTTATTTAGGACATATTTACACAATGTGTGAACTGTTCACGAGGCAAGGCAAAAGGAGACTCCTGTGTCTCCTGGGCAGGTCTTCACTCCGGACGTACACGTCTGACAGCCGGCACAAAATCACTAGAAGTACGCTGAACCCAATAAAAATTAGAATGCTAATTACACGGGTATGCACACAAGAATGAACATAGAAACACTGGAACACAATTATTCGGGAAGACGGTTATAGAAGTTCTAACCGTGCTTATAACAATCATTCAATAATTATTGTACAAATAAAACTACACTAATTTTACCCATGCGATATAAATCGCGGTGATATTTGTGAGTATTTTAAAGAGCTATCAGGAGAAAACTATTATACATTTGAGGGAAACAGGAGGAGTAGCTTTACTTGTTTTTAAATCAAGGCATAGTTACGTTGTTTTCTTTGGCGAGTTTAACTAGGTGTGGGTATGAATTACATGGCGAAATTATCTGACTCTGCATGTTTCAGTCCCATAGTTCGTTCTTGGTCATAACCTCGTCACTGAAATAGTGCGCATGTTGTATGCCACACCTCTGTTTGAATACTTGTTTGAAAAGGTGGTGTAATAATGTTTAACTTGGGTATTGATGTTTGATTCCTTCATTATCATGGTGCGCCGGCCTATACCTGTATACGTGTATACATGGCTGGCCATGCGGCGTTTTTTTCCATGGACGTCGAGGGAAGAGGACATGTCAATTCAAACCTATTTCACCAACACCGTCAGCGAGCGCGACGCCATTCTAATGAGGAAAACGCCCCTCCTACAGAGGTCGCTACAAAATGAAATTCTTGTTCATCACCGCGTAAACCTTGTGCTGGCTGCGTGCGCCGATTGCGGTAACCCTAAGGTTCCTGTACCTGTCCTGTTATACGTGACCTGTGGCAAGCACTGCAAATTCCACACCACACAGGCGACCGGCTGCTCTGCCAGGAAGCGCATGCTTTACTCCACCGCAGTGGTCTAAATTAAGACCCGCAATGAAGACGCACGACCAAGTGCCGTCTGCTAACTTGCAATGGACGCCTGTGGAATGTCGGAGGAGGCCATGCATTTGCGCATACTTCTTGCTCCTCCCATTTTTCCTCCTCCCCCCAGAACTGCTCAAAGCAGGTTTGTCGTGAGCTCGTCTGCATCTTTCTTGGCTGTTGACAAGCAAGGAGATCTTGAGGCACCGCGTCTCTTTAGCTCTGAGCGTTGAAGGAAAAGCGGAATGCTTTCGAAAGCGTGTCTACAACGTCAAGTAGGTCTGGCGCTAAAAAGGTGGGCAGACATCCGAGTTAGCACATGCACACGTGCTTCTGTTTTTAAGTTTTAAGAGGTTAAGAGGTTCAAATCACGTTACAGGAGCATAATGCAGATACTCTAAAGCTGCAAGAATTTGGCCACACCAGTTTAAAGCATTAAATCTTTGTAGCATAGCATCTCTAACGCTGAGGACTGCGTAGTGTAAGAAGGGCAAGCATAAGCACATAAAACGTGACATTGCGAAAGGCTGCTCCTCAGTCGTGGGAGTCTGAAAACACGCCACCTGGAAAAGAACCACCCGCTCGTCAAAGTGCAACACGGAACATGTTTAGAATTAACATTAGGATTTGGTGGACTATCGATGTAATGTGCTCAACGCCGTAACATTTTCCACTAATATGTTGGCGTTTCTTCAAGCCGTTGTCATGGAACAAATTTGTCCTCGTTAGGATATCAGTCGTGGGAATGAAACCGCAAGGGAATAGAAATCTTGCTACTAACAAAACTAAGAGTGCAGAGTCTGAATCCTTGGTGCACGGTGATTATTCCGGCAAGGCACTGGTCCTGTCAGTTGAAAAAAAACAACAGAATATCGCCCAAAATGCGACATAATTTTTTTGTCGTTTTGTCGTAACGAGATAGTCTTCTGTAATACAGTAATATTGATTTTCTGGTACGGTATTATTTTTCTGTACAATAGTTCTTTAGTTAGATCGCCACGGCAAGGAATAGCATGATACTACTGAATTAATGCAAAAATCTGTTGTGAGGGCAGGAAATTGGTGGGTGGGGATAAGAAAGCTAGCTGTATGAGATTTAGTGGCCAAGCAATGTATGCTAACAGAAACTATGCCGTCGTTCAAAAAAATTAACGGAAGATTACAAAAGTCGGGAAAGCTAACACGTCCAACATTCTCGCAAAAAAGTTTGAAAATTACAAAATTGTAAGATACTCTTATGGAAATACTGAAGGTAATGACCCACTCCTCTGATATGTAGCAAACACTTTCTTTTAAGGTCTTTCTATCGATCGCATCGAACAGCTAAGAATGCAGTAGAAAGCTACTGGGGAACGCTTTTGCCGATAACAAAAACGTTAATAGTAGGGGTGTGCGAATATCAAATTCTTCGAATACGAATCGAATACGAATACTTGGCTCCGAATATCGAATCGAATATCGAATAATCAACGAAAGACGCATTTAACCACCACAAAACATTTATTTGTGCACCCAAGAACATCGCAGTTAAACTATCGATGATTAAATGAACACAAAAGGTGTGTGTGGCTGCACAAAAAGTATCAGCCTCGAAATTATTCTTAGAAGAGTGGAAATATCGGAGAAGATGGCTGGCACACAGTATTGGTTAAGGCTAGCTTGCCATCAGCACTAACGCACGTTCCTGGGATGAACATAAAAGGTTGTCGTGAAGGAAAACCCGCTGCTCCACATGGCCAGGCAGAAGTAGTTCCCTTCTAGCTGAAACGACTCCTCCAGTCACAGAAAATGCCCTCTCACTTGGCACTGAACTGGAACGTATTGCGAGGTACTTCGTGCACAGCTCTGACTATACCAGCTTCGCAGGTATAGCCACAAAGAAGCTCACCAGCGCAGTCAGCTACGGCATGGCCCTTGGAGGAAGGAATGCACCTTGCTCTGGGCGCCGCCTTGTTGTTATGTCTCAGTCAATAAGGCTTGCGGACCGAAATGAACGCCGGTGCTTACAATGAATATTCGGCTAGATACGAATATTCGCATCGGGTCGAATATTCGAGACAACACGAATACTTGGATTTCGAATCGAAAAAGAATACTAAAAATATAATATTCGAAATATATTCGAAAATTTCGAATATTCGCACACCCCTAGTTAATAGCAAAAAGATGCAAAAATGCCATCAGGTGATTTGCGGATGTATTGTCACCTGCCACCACTGGCAGGTGACGAGTTAAGTGGCTAGTCACCCCCCGGGACACTACCATTGCAACCACCTACCGGTTGCCCATTCCTTCGCTCTCACCACGGCAAGTGTCGTTCCACTCGGCTACTACCTGCCGCGGCTGCTAGGTGGCGTGTTACGCCGACTACACCGACAACGCTGACGCCGGCGCCGAGGATGACGACTACGACGCGGAATCTACAAACGGACGCCTAAGAGCTGCGCTCTAAAAGCTCTGTCTGGCGTCCCTTGCAGGTTTGACGGCTTTTGCACCTTAAAACTAAAACTTACTTGTTTAAGTTAGGACAACTAAACGCCTTTCATAGTCGAAGCGGTACCATCGCAAATTTCAGCACACTCAGTAACAGACCACGCCGGGCCTTTCGTCCGGCCTCGATACGAGGAAGTGGCAGGAATAACGCATTTTCTTTGCGCTTCTGCCGCTCGGAATGTTTGGCAGTGGTAGTTGTGTGACACTCTCACTGGAGGGCTCCTGGATACAGATGACTACTCGTTGAACCGACCTCCGCACACAATCAAAGAGGTTCACATTTCGCCCACAGTCCAGTTGCAATGCGGGACCTGGTGAAGGTCACGTCAGCGCCACATGAACCCGGATCCAAAGAATCATTTGGTGGCGTCTCTATTCGCCATGCCCCTAGCCACATCTGCAACCTTGAAAACGAAAGCGGCCACGGACTGATGAGTTGAGCCGACAAACGCAACCACTCCCAGTACGGAATGTCCCAACGCCGGTCTATCAAGTGGCACAACTCCAACGAAGAGAGACGCCGTACGAAGCACTGTGGAAAATGACCCTCCCAGGCACCGTTCCGGAGATGGACGATCCCTGCCCAAGGGGCTGCTCCTCTGGGCGCAGGTGGTTACCCACAAAGCCAGGATTGCCAATCCTCACCCAACCCAGGACGTCATCGTCCAGTGGGAGAGGCGCCCCTTCTGAAATGGCTCCGATGCGCCAATGACTCCGAACCCGGTTAGGCGTTTCTGCGCCAGAGCGGCACGACCCCGAACCTTACCAATCTACTGTGAGGCTGCGAAAAACAGACCCTGTGCTACACTGCCCTGCACCCATGTCCTCCCTAGAGGACTGGACCGTATGACTCAGCGGCGATTCCATAAAAAAACGATTCACGCACAATGAACCCTTGTATTCCTGTATCTAATACCCTGAACCTCCTGCCACATTCGGCCCATTCACATTCTTTCTTATTCATTTTAACGATTGATTGTCTGAATTCTCTCTATAAACTGTCGTCGACAGCCCCAGCGCCTCAATCGTGATGCGTGAGGAACAGAAGTGATTCAGGGCCAAAAGAGCTGGCATAGTTCAATCGCACGGCTACGATGTACGAATTTTTCATACTTTTAATGAGGCGATGATTGCGGTTACCTCAGTAATATCAGTAACGAGGAAATATATGCTCTCTTACGTGCTAGATCATGAATTACTTGGTCACCATCTGTATTTCGCGGGTTCTGCCCTCTATTAATACTTCGATGTCGCATTCTTCAAGGCTAGTCGCGATTATCGGCAACTGCGTCGATTTCGAAACCCGGTTGCTTAAACATAAGGCTAGTGTAGTTCCTCGAGCATTTAGTTACTCACATCGACACAAGTCAAAACTAATAACAATAGTTATGCAGGTATGAAAAGCAAATCGGCCCCTTATAGAACCGATGCACGAAAGTATACTGAGTAGCTCATCTTGATACTTTTTCGAGAAAAATGCTGCAAATGACCCTTCATTATCATTGTAATGCCTGTCCGCCGCCCGATGGAGGCGCCTATGTTCGTTTAAGTGGTCTAGCAGTTGACATAAATTTCTGGAGACCTTCAGAACTAGATAACGATGATTCTTAAACTGTCATAGTGCTACGCGTTAGTTATTTTAAAGCGGCACTGAGGAGAAATTGAAGTTGACTTGTATGGATAGAGTACCTGCTGCTGATCACAAAAACATGACTCTTATTGGAAACAGAGCTCTTGTAAGGCAGAAGAAAGCACGAACGAAAATACAGGTATTGCCGCCACAGGCCCAACTCGCAAATGCAAGCGCGATGACGAAATATCGAAAATGCACCACGAATCACAGGCTGACAAACGTGCGTGAATGTTATGCGTTTGAATCGATAGTGAAGTATAAACTTATGTTCTCAAACCGCTAGTGCGCTTTCATCACACGAGCAAAACGTGTATGTTGGAAGCCAAAGAAAACCTGTAAATGGCGGCGCAACAGGCGGCCAGCTGAGTTTCGGTATGCTTTGGGGAGCCCCGCGGCCAAGCGCTTTGCGCGCCCACGTGGATTCGTTTTTGACCCGCCTCGATTTACATTGGCGGAGGAGGAGAGGACTTTCATGTGCCTCTCTACGTGCTCCTCGGACGAATTTCGTGCAGCGGCATGCACCGGTGACAAGGCAAACAGCTACGGATAGCTTATGTTCCACGCACCACCATATTAGCAGACACACCGCTCGGCGTGTTCGCTTAGTCAATGGTACCAAGACGCTGGGCTACATAACCAGCCCTACGAAGACTATTATAATAAAATTTAAATATGTCCGCACGTACCAATCTCTACAAATCAGTCGTGACGGTGGTTTGGCGGGGACGGCGACGCTGTCAACTTCTCGGCGCTCTATCTTGCGAGACACACCGCCTCAGCCCTCAAAAGCATCGCACGCTCAATGGGGTTGAGGTCGCTGAAGTGCGCGCAGGCCGCAGTTCTTTGCGAGAACATTGTTGCCGGAATCGGGGACGGAATCGGGGACGGAATCCATCGTATGCTTGGTGCAAACGTAAACAAAGCGACGACGGCTGATAGAGGCCTTCGGCGACCGACCGACTGTAGTTTTGATTTCAGCTGCTACTGGGTGGCAGCCCAGCTCTCGCAGCCTGGAATCACGGAGTCCGAGGTTCTGCATTTTTGCGCCATTTTCTGCCATTTCGTAATTAGAGCCGCGAGTTTGAATCAGAGCGGCGCGAATAAGTTTTTCAGTTTTTCACTTTTGAATCCAAATCTCTTAGCAATAAATGCACTTTTCGTTGCCAGAAAAGCGGCAGGAAAGCCGCAAAATGACGATCGATTACTAACAAAAAAAAAAATTGATAGTGTTATCCTTAGTGTCCCTTTAAGCTGAAAGCTATACATGTCTTATTAGAACAAAAGTCGCTGTCCGCCGTTCATCGGCGTCCATGGAACGAAATTCGTCAGTGATGTCAGCAGCAGACCATAAGATAGTGACGTCTGCAGCAAAGAAGAAAGGACAAAACTTCTTCCGAAGGTGCGGGTAACTGAACCAGAAATCCTCAGATTTCGAGGCGAGCACGCAACGCATATAGGCCACAAAACCGTGTCACTTCTTGGCGAATAAATATGAACCTAGTTTATGCGTTTCCTTATCACTCTATGCTAATTAGTGTCATTACAAAGGAAGAAATCTTTAATGGATCTCCCAATAGAGCTGGCGATGAGACAGTGCTTTCACATTGAAAGCACGTAAGCAGTGTCAAGTGCCCTGCGTAATGTTTTTATTGATTTATTGATTTCCTGCTTGAAACACCATCAAAGATTTCAAACACGTGCTCCTTGTAGGACTATGCTACTGCAAGTTACAAAATGGCAACTCCACGAATCGCTTCACAGCGAACTACGACTTTCAGTATTCACGAGAAAGACCGGAGGGAGGCCACAGCAAATTCATTAACCAAAAAGCAAAAGCCACTATGAACTTCTTGCAAGCTTTGTGATAATCTCAGTGTTGTGAAAGGCTATCTCATAAGCATTTCAGACTAATCGATGAATGCGCACTTACGCGTATCTTTAGCTTCGTTGCGCTGAAAACTCGATAACAGATTTTTTTTTTCCGGGAATATTTAACAACCAGCACTGAAAGAAGCGCTGCGGATGAGTTCAAAATGCGGTCCAGCCACAAATGCAGGAAAATATAACTGGGGACGGTGCTGCGTTTAGGTTGTTGGCAATAAGTGTGCGACGAAAAAAAAAACGGATAATCAAGCTTTAGCTACGTTAGCACTCTACTTTCATAATGCTAGCTGCACTTGACGCCAGCTTTCACCTGGAAACGACAACTCCATTATACGTCATCAAAAAGTTACTGAGGGCACTAAGGGCTACTTACGTGCTGTTGCTGCGAAAGCGAAAGCATGCACTCGAAGTGGGACTCGCCAAGCAAAGATCTCTTTCTACAAAGTGGTGTGCTAAAAATACACAACTTGTATAAATATCGCTTGAGTGTCCGGTTTAAACTCGAAACACGTAGAAATGTAAACCACATACGTAAACTTGCTGAACTACATACCCGAGATGCAAGCTACACAACAAGGTATGCGGAGACATGGATAGTCCCGACCCCACGGTTAAACTCGGGTAGAGAACGCCTGCAGTTCACTCTTCCGTCCCTGCTAAACGCGTATATATATAATAATTTTGACCTTTTCAGTTCGTCAAACAGGTCTTTGCGTGCTTTGTATGCTAGCATGTAGGATTTTTTGTCTTGTGCTTTTCTTTTTCTTCATTCTCTTTTTTTTCTTTGCTGCCATTACCTGTGTCTACCCAATGTGAATATTGTGTCAATATTGTATAATGTTCTTTCGTTTTCTCTTGTACCTGCTCATTATTGTATACTTGTCATCACGCTTTGCAACTGCCTTTTGTATTAAAAGCCTTGCTGTCAAGCTGCTGCCAAGCGAAAGGGGGCTGCGGCTTAGTCAAGCTGTCTCTCAGCTTTTTCTGCGCCTCCGCTGTCTGTATCTTTACAAGGCAGAAATAAAGAATTTGAATTTGAATTTGAATTTGAATTTGAAGTGTTGTACTGTGGCATTGGCGTACTGCTGTATTGGAGTGTCCAGCGAAGCTGAACTATTGGCGCCGCCCGAATGTAAGTTGATAAAGACGACGGTACCCAAAACCAGCGTGAGACACTAACAGTTTAGCACGCAGGGCGCAGTGTGGCCAGCGATGTTGATCTGCTCGCGCCGGCCTCGGTTCGAACCCAGTTAAGCAGAAATTTTGTTTCTCTTTCTTCCCTGGTGTTGTACTGCCGATGAAGTCACGAGGTCACGCGGGTTTTGGGACCGACTGGCATGGACATTAAGGGCGTGGACAACGCCGGATTTTCCGCGTCATGAACCATATAATGCGTTCTCATTAGTAACGGTCTTGATATAAGCAAAAATACTCCTGTACAGGCCCCGAGTGAAACGAGCAATTAACGATGCCCACAGTACTTCGAAACAGGACTTCAGCTCATGAACGCCAGATCGGTCGCGGATCCCATGGAGAAACGGCGGCGCCTTGCTGCCGAGTGGAGAAATCCTACTTCGCCTAACTTCGGATCGCTCTCAGAGATGGCGCCGCAGCCACCGCAAAGAGCCACTTTTCACTGGGGAATTATTTTTTAACCGCATACGCGATTGCATGTTTCATAAAAGGATGAGGAAAGTTCTGCTCCCATTGGTACCACAAATTCTGAAACAGTTTGCAGAATTTCAGTTAAACTGGGCCCTAAATTTAGTGAATAAAAACACACAGAAATGTTTGTACACAGGTCCAAATTTACTTATCGAGATCACGAGAATTTTATGTCGAGTATACTGTTCCGTCATTTCGTCGTGGGAACAAGTCGATTCAGCAAGCAGAATAGAGAAGTGGCAGTTAAAACCCAGGAAACCCTAAACAAGCAATAATGTTAAGGAATTATTGCGTAGGTTTTATTAACGCCAGATGCTAAATCAAAGATGTGATGGCAACATTACGAAATGACACATAACGATTGTTAAATCTTAAACATTATTCTAACCTCGAAAGTAAGCAACATAGTTAAAGCTGTGTTCTAAATCTAACTATACTAACTAACGTGTACCTCTAAAAGAATATTACAAATAAATTTTTGAGTGCTATACCAAGTAGCACCGAAATGTTCCAATTATTTAATTTTTTCTTGGTCAGACGTTCATGCGTTGTTCTTACATTCCTTTTCTCTCCTTTATAGCGTATCTGAACTGCGCAAAATTATTTCCCCAACCTTAGCTAAACACTAAACAACGGTATGTAACAGTCGCTAGTATGGCAAAGTAAGCCTGATGGACCAGGCCTACCAACTATGATATCATAAGACTTCAGTCAACGCTCTGGTTGGAACAATGAAGGCCGCATTAGAGCACTACGTCAAAACTAATACATGCATGCAACTCACCTATGGCGTCTCTCATAGCCTTAGTCGCTTTGGGACGTTAAACCCCATAAACCAAACCAACCAACTCACCTATGAACAGTCACCATCGACTGATGTTTACAGCCACCCATGAAGGGTGTACCATAGGGGATCAAATTTTGAGCTATGTATGCAGTCAACGCAGGCACAGTCCAAGAAATCTGGCTGCAAAATTCTGTTAAGTGAAGCACGTGCTTACTGTAGGAACAGTGCAGAAAATCTCTGGAACAAGGAGCTTAAAAATACTTCCCGTGCTGTTTAACATTGATTCGTACATTATAACAACATATATAACGAAGCACTAGCGTTATTTCAAATTTGTGTTCATATAGGAGGATGTGGCTGAATTCTACACAAGAATGTTCAAATCCTTGTTCTAGTGAGAAGGTGCGTTGTCGTCTCTGGTCGCCAGAATCAAGCCACATACCAAGCCTCATTGTTCAATCCCGTTCATTCATTTTCTGGGCCTGCAGTAAATTTCGCCCATTGCTGGGAGCAGCTCGCGAGACTAGCCAATAGCGGAAAGGTTTGCAGCCTAGTAACTTCCTATCCAGTTATTTTGCGAACGAAGTATGCTATTTCTAGCGTGGCTTCAGCGAAGGAGTTGCCGACCAGGTCCATGCTGTCAACGATCGCTTCGTCTCCCACAGTCTACTGGAGGCGCTCGCATGAGCTATGCATAGAAAAAGTTCGGTAAATGCCTGGTACGAGTAGTAGAAAAAAAGTTTGGTTCTGTTCATGGGTTTCCGTCCCAAAGCGATACAGGCTATGAGAAACACCGTAGTGAAGGGCCCCTTTGACTACCTGGGTTGCTTTACCGTGCACTGACATCGCACAGCATACGGGCCTTAGCATTTCGCCTCCATAGAAATACGACCGCCGCGGCCATCATCAAACCCACATCTCTCGGGTTAGCAACCGAGCAGCATAACTACTGAGGTGCCGGGGCGGCTAGTAGAAAATACAGGAAGGAAAATAAAGTATCAGCACCATAAAATACAGTTTAGCGCCACAGCGCTTGTGTATTATCAAAGAGAGATTTTCATAATCGTTTTTGCCAATCCGTATGCTGTTTAGTCTTAAAATAGCTACTAGGGGAGTCATACATTGTTGATTACGCAAGGTGACTGAATGTTGAAGCGGCAACAACCGATACTACAATGAAAACGAGCTGTTCTATAGCCAAGACGCGGCTTCGAGCGGGTGTGCCGCTGGCACACCCGGGCAACATATCCTCATGCAATTACCCTTTCATCTATTGTCTCAATTACTCTTCTAGCCGCAGGATAACTGAAATATGGTGGCTCACCTCCATGACGATTTTCAAAAGCCGCAGACTGATTTTCATATATTCTTGTGTCGTCTCCATTACCACTGGCGAAGTTATGAAGTAGCTGCTGTCTTACGCACAAAGCGTAGCCTACTAAAGCCGCCTTGATGCCGCTATCGGAACCACGCTTTTGAGCCGCCTAGCGATCGGCCCATGTAGCAGCGGGGACGAGATAATTTCGTTTCCCTATGTCATGCCTACTCAGCCACTGCGATTAAGCCGTCCCGACGGTAGGCATGACGCTGTGCAGCGATTTTTATTTTTCAGCACGCACAGGCTCCGTTGCCGACACGGAGCCCATTGGAACACTCTTATCTCTTAGGTGTTCATTACAGTGCGCTTCCCCGGTATCTCATGACTCTCGGGAACCGGAGAAAGCATGCCGAGCAGTGCAGTGGCATTACGGGGCAACCATGGCTCCAGGTGCGGCACCGAACTTCAACAAAAAATTTTTCTCGCTTAACAAAGAAGGCTCTGGAAAAAATCGCTGTGAGTATTTTCAATGGAACTGGCTATCGATTGGGCTACATTTCGTATTTTTATAGAACGGCCTCTTTCCGAGACTTATGGCCGAAAACATGTCCCAACACACTTTTTCTAAGATAGACATTTTTTTTTCTGAAATGCATTGTGTTCTGGGAACGTTTAATCCATCTAATGAGATGGTACATATTACAGAGAAGCTCCGAAACATAAGATGTGGCTCACCAACGTCGCGAAATAGTATTAAACAAGTAGAAAAGACGAAGTTTCTTGGGGAAAAATAATAAATTAAAACAATGCGATAACATTCTGCTAATTTTTTTTTGCTCTCGATAAAATACCACAATGCTTACGCATTATCTCGAAAAACTTTTCGAGCGCAGAAATAAAATATTTGATTTTTTGGAACTATTTCAGTCAGACCAACTTTTGCACTCCTCTGAGAAATTCAAAGGCCTGTCACATGGCCAGAAATTTTTACCTCAAAAAGTTATTACGGGTAATTACTTTCCGCCGTTCAATAAAGAGCCACAAATTTTACGCACAAGATCGCAGAAGGTACGAGGGGGTACCCAAAAGAAACCGGACTAAATTTTTTGGTCGGCAAAGCTTCTGTGGTACCGCGTTTTGCCACTAGGAGCGCATAGAACGAACATTCCAGAGTCAGTAAGCCGAGTGCCGTCGTTGAAGGAGGTCAGACTAGTTTAGGCAGAGTTTTAGAGTAACGACTGTTTTGTGTGAATGTCGTTTTTGCAATGGCTGATTTTCGTGAACAGCATGCGCCGGTGAAATTCTGATTTTTGCTCGAAAAAAGTTGAATGAAAACTCTTCAAATATTAAGAAAGACGTACAAGGACGATGCTACGGGGACAACTCAAGTGTTCCTGAATCGAATCCTGAATCAAAGCAACAATCATGCCAATGGAAAACTTCAAATTCACCTCGCCTCAAGAAAACTCGTCAGGTGAATCCAAACCTTAAAACAATGCTAATTTGTTTTTTCGACGTGAGAGGAGTCCTCCATTGAGAATTTGTTCCGCAGGGTCAGACAACCAGGCTTTCTACTTGTATGTTTTGAAAAGATTGGGCAACAGTGTGCGGTGGAAGCGGCCAGATTTGTGGCGGTCGGGTGACTGGTTTTTCCATCATCGCAATGCCCCTGCTCACACAGCCCTGTCTCTACGACAATTTTGGACCAAAAATGGCATGACCCCTATTCCTCAACCCTCATACTCTCCCGACCTTGCCCCGTGCTACTTTCTTTGTTTCCTAGAATGAAAAAATTGGTGAATGGAAAGCGTTTCGCTGATGTTGATGAGGTGAAGAAAAATACGACGGAGGCACTGTCAAGCATCACAAAAGATGAATTTAAACAATGTTTTGAAAAATGGAATGAAAGATTCGACAAGCGTATCATTGCAACTGGGGAATACTTTGAAGGAGTTTGAAGGTCCGTGCTTAAAATGTGAACAAATAAGTTCAAACAAAAATAAGTCCGGTTTCTTTTGGGTACCCCCTCGTACATTGCAAATTCTGGTACATTTGGCATGGAATGACCCTGCTAAGTTCCAAGGTAAACTAATAACTGCAATCGGGGCTGTAATCGCTGTGAGGGAACAGAAGGCGTGTTTCTGCTCTGCATAGTCTTAACTGCATTGCCAAGAGAGGTGTTGCGGAGTTAAGTTTCCAGACTGATATATTCAAGGAGCTTTGGCGTTTGTACTAACGAATTTAGGATGCTCTGGAACAGGTTTTCGCTTTTCGGGGCCTTTTGATGCTAATTATGAGATGAACGATTTCCCTCTTGTACCTTGATACCCGTGCTTAAGGTTGCGCTTCATACATTCCTTAAGAAACAATTGTAAGGTGCATTCCTGAACATTGTTAAAAAGTTATTCAAAAAGGACATCGACCATGCGACTATTACTACAGTCCATGACCGCATCAAAAGAAAACGCTGAAAGATTAACAGTGGAAATATCATCAGCGTGGGAAAATCTGTAACAGGGTGGAAATAGCGGTAATAGCTATTGCTTTCGCAAATGACAAAAGACTTCAGTAAATTACTAGTGGGATCAGACAACCTTCCAAGATCTGACAATCGTAACCATTTTGTAATACCTTCTGATTCAATAAAATGAGTTTTGTTCAATGGAGTTTTTACGGACAGCATTATCAATAACCTGTGTCGGATCTACTGACAGAGCCATATTGATAAGGCCATCAAAAATTGGCTTGCCGCGATGACTTGAAAACATCAAACTGCAACAAATACACGTTGCATTGAAATTACCGGTTGGTATGAAATTGTGGTCAAGAGGCTTGTATCTTAGTAAAGGCCCACGTAAAAGGTACGGCGCTCAAAAAAAAGAAAAACTGGATCGATTGTTTCTTAATCTTCACTGCAACTTAAAGGTGCACTGAAGAGGAATCTGAACTCGCCTTTTGCCGCGGGAACTCGATCTACATGTTCCTAGCAATCTTAGAAACTGCGATTTATTGCCCTGTGTGGCCGATTTCCCTAATTAAATTGAATTAACATCCGGCTCCCGCCTTTATTTTTTGAATTCTCCCCCGTACGATGGGCGGAGTCGACCAACGCGTGGAGTGCCTTTCAGCCAGCTCCGTGGACGCTTTGCTTTGGCTTTATTTTGTATTTTAGGTTTCCGTGAATAAACAGTTTCATTCGCAGATAATATAGGCGCAAAATAAGCCCGCATAAATAAAAATACGCGCAGACTATTTCCTTCTACGGACTACTACTTATTACTCCGCCGATGGCAGAGCAGCAGGCTGCCACGGGACTGGGTGAAAGGCATGGAGGAAGAAAGACTAGGAGGGAGCATGACGTCACAATCTTGAAGCCTAGTCATAAAAAATATAATGGAAAGCATCATGGGAAATAGGCCCTCACGTGACAAGGCAGTGGTAGCTCTTAGCCGGATTTCGGTTTCGGTTTCGCTCTCTCGCTGTACGAGCAACTGCGCGACCATCTGCTGGCGTTCACTGACGGCTCCGTGGTGAACGCAACTCGCTCGCCGCAGCGGCCACCATCCCCGAGCGACGCGTGCGCTGACTGCGGCGCAGTGGAGACATCGGAGCACATGCTCCTTCGCTGTGCCGCTTCTGCAGTGCCGCGTCGCGAGATTCTCGCGGCCTGCAGGGCGCTGGGAATCATCCCGGACAGTCTCGAAGCGCTCCAGTGGCCGCGCGGCACTGCGCGCACCCGTGATATTCTAGCCTCTATACCCGTGACAGAACAGTGGTGAGCCTCTGTGCGTTCATCGAGCAGGCGGGCTTGACTTTCCGCTCGCTCTTCGCCAGGTAGTGCACGCGTGACACGAACGCTCCGTGGGTGCTACCTCGGACGGTATACGCGGCCGGGCGCCCCACCCCGGCCGCTAGTGCAGTGTGCCGCGCGCGCGATTAGTCCGAGACAGGACGCTACGAGCGCGCGGCTACATACAGTTTACTTCTTTTTGTAAGTGATTGTGCGCAGTGGCCGGGAGACCCCGCGCAGGGGCAGACGTAAAGCCGCCAGCACTCTCTCTCGACAGCGAGAGAGAGATAAATACTTCACTGCTGCATTTCACGTCGGAACCGCCTATGTGCGCGAGCGTATTCGGCACGACTTGTGCCTCGAGAATAGCGGAGAACGGCGGGCCCATGAGCGGGCCGAAGTCCGCCTGCCCGAGAAATAGAATCTTGCGCAGCGCGCCGGAGCGCTCGTTCAACACGTCCGTCCGCCGTGAGCGCTCTGGAAGCCGCTGCGCCCTTTTTTAGAGGCTCGTTTCTTCGCCTACTGCCGAGTTCTCCGCTTATAGCATGCGCTGAAATAAACGCTCCGTATGTGCGTATAACGACGAAAGGAATTCCTCTCCATTCTCTTTATGAACCACAGTTGAACAGTGACGAGGTCGCGGCCGCACCCTTTGATGAAAAGTTTACCTGCAGTTTTCTACAGAGCACTCAAGAACTCAAGAGTGTAATCAATAGAAGTGTTGAGACGCGGACTCGAGCTCGGTACGCATTCCGCCAAAGCAACACAGGCGCTGCGCTTCTGCGCTACTTCGGAGCACGGACGTTCACTAAAAAGCACCGCTGGTTGGTAGTCTGGTAACTGTGGAGGAGGGCCTATTTCCCATGAGTCAGTGCGCAAAAGGGCCCTCGGCAGCGGCGTCAGAGGAGGATGGCTTGCAGAGGCTGAGCGCACTCTCTCCTAGTTTTTTTACCTCCATGGTGAAAGGCACTCCACGCGTTGGTCGACTCCGCCTACCGTACGGGGGAGAATTAAAAAAAAAAAAGGCTGGAGCCGGACGTTAATTCGATTTAATTAGGGAAATCGGCCACACAGGGCAATAAATCGAAGTTTCTAAGAATGCTCGGAACGTGTAAATTGAGTTCCCGCGGTAAAAAGACCAGTTCACATTCCTCTTCACTGCACCTTTAACGAAACGCAGGTGGCCCTGAAGTGAATACTAAAATTTTGCATAAATGATCTCAGATAGTCAACTAATTCATCGGACTTTAACAATACCCTTCGGAGCTCCACACGATGACCAACAAAACTTGTAGGGGAAGTTTAAGCTCCGCCTTGAGGGTATCACGTGATAACCTAATTAATTCTCATATACGAATGAGGTCATTCTCCACTTTAAATTCATAGATCCCTGGAAGTCCTCAGAACTCTCCTGGCGCAGTGGTGCAGCGGTTAAGCGATACGCCACTGCCCTGCGATGGCAAGTGCTCTCAGCGGTGGGCCTTGTGCGGCCGAACTTGCTCTTCCCGAGGGCCAATCTTTAACTCAACTGTCACCTGCCAAGGTGGGCAGTTTGCTCGCTATCTGGTGGGAAGGTTGTGTTGACGCCGCATGGTCACATGACCTAGGTGGCGTGCCTGCCACCTAGGTTCATCTCTGGGGACCACCTGCCATAGTCACGCTCTTGATTTTTCTCTCACAACGCCTGCGCCGACACCCAATTTCCTGAACAACGGGGCCTTAACTTAAATGTCGTTAGTCTTTGACGCCACCTCGAGTAAACGAAAATACCTTGTGGCATGGCGTTCTTTGGCCGCAGATGCCCTTGCGCCGTAAAAATTCACTATCATCATCATCAGTTTCCCCCAGCTACGGTGAACCGTTTCTGTTTTTAATCCTTGGTTCAAGTAACCTGAAACACCCTGTATAACAACAATAGTCGGGGGGGGGGGGGATTTTTATTTGCAAGAGTTGCGAGGCCAGATTAAGGCGTCAATAGCTACAACGAAACCACAAATGATTAATTTTCCCTGAAGCGTCTAGGTGTTATGAAGACCCCGCAGAGAAAAGAAATAAATCTAAAGGCCCACCCGACATCCTAACAAAAAGCTTATCAAGTCGTAAGACGGAGTAGTTGAGGCATGAGCTTGCCTTCCTTAACCAATCATCTAGCTGTGCACCTACAACACAGATTAAGGGTGTTTAATAATATTCAGTTAGCGTTGTAGTGCCGGAGCCCACATTTCGCTGGCGGGCCTGTCTAAACCAGCGCTGCGCGCCCGCCGGCGCTCAAAGCAGGCCCAGACTTTCTCGGACAAGTCGCGACATGCAGCGTGACTCATCCCGACGCCGCGGCGCCGACACGGACCCTTCCTCCTCTCCTCCTCTCCGTCGGTGCGAATTCCTCCGACGCTCGCCGGCTCTCGACCATTGGTCTAATTTGAACGGTGGCCAGTGATTGGAGGGTTTGAACGGCTGGCTGCCGTAACCGTTACCAGCGGCTATAAAAACGGAGCCGCGCTGAACCCGAGCAGCAGACGGGCAGCAGAAGAGCCATCACGCCGGAGCTACGCTCGCCGCCGGGGCCGCCCTTCTTCTGTGTGCCTGCCCGTGGTGCTCTTGACCCTTGTATCATGTAAAAGCCCTTGTACATACTGTACATAAAAGTTCATTTGACTCACCGTCACCTCGACCGTTTCCTGGCTCGGACACCCAGTCCCAACAGTGGTGACAGCGGTGGGATGGTCAGTCCCAACATTGGTGGCAGCGGTGGGATGCCACAGTCCCAACATTGGATGGCAGCGGTGGGATGCCCCAATACCCAAAAGTGGATGGCAGCTGCGGGATCGACCGGCGTCAGCTACCTCGGCGCGGTGAGTGCCTGATGTTTTCCCCTCGATTTGCCAGACTGCTCTAGCACACGTGATTGTAGTCTAGAGTAGGGCTGTGTGTGTGTTGCACTGTAGAGAGCTTTGCAGTTTCGAGCCAAGTCGGAGCGCTTTGAAACGAAAGCTGGTGCAGAGGGAGTAAACGAGGCGTTTTTGGAAAGAATTACTTGCGCGTGTCATACTAGTAGCGCTATAGTAGTGAACGGCAAGGGAATTCTAAGAAAAGGGCAAACTACAAGAGGCTATTGTGAGCGATGGAGAACTTCAAAGTGAAGGAACTCATCGAAATTTGTGAAGAGTTGGGCATTGATTTGGGCCCCGCAAAACGAAAGCATGCGATTCTTGAGATCATGCGGAAGGAGAATGTAACGGCTGAGGAAGCCAATGAGGCCTGGGAAGAGATCACTGAACGCCGTGATCGCGAAGAGGAGATAAAACGGCGTGCTAGGAAACTGAGGGACCTGGAGTTTGAAGCACACGAGATCTTTTATGAGAGAGATAGAAGATTGTTCGCTCTGCGTGAGACCAACGGTCATCAGCTGAGAGACAGGCCGCAGCCCTTCGTGATCGCCGAAGATATGGCGAAATATTTGGCGGAGTTCGAGCGCGTCTGCGAGAGAAAGCGCGTTGAGCGGAATGGTTGGGCACAGAAGTTGGTATCCCTGCTTTCCAGCGAAGCGTATGACGTTGTCAAGCGCCTGTTGGACGACGGCTTGGCAGACTACGATGAGCTGAAAAGCTTCTTACTGGCGAGATATAACGTGTCACCGCTGGACCTTCGCCAAAGGTACCTGCGAGAGAATAGCACCCCATCGTTTAACGATTTTCCCTACCAGTTTTAAGCCGACATTTTAGAATGGCTCGAAAATGCGGAAGGTTCGGAGGATCGGGACACAGAGGTAGAGTGCGTCGCTGTAGAGCAGCCCTGCCAGTGCGGCACAGAGGAACGTAGTCCGTACTTGGCAGATGTAACTGCTGCTGTAACAGTGAGAATTGTCTCGCATTCGCGAACTGAGGGAACCTCTCTACCATCGGATAAGGTAGTCACAGCATCGGACGATGCACTTACAGAGGTCTCGCCCATTGAGATTGTGGCGGAGTTACCGGAAAGCGAATCTCCTAGCGTGTCCAAAGCAGGAGAAGTTGCCGAACAGGGCAGAGAGGACGTCCGTCTGGACATTAGTGAAAACACTTGCGCCGACGCAAGCGAAGTAGATGAGGACGGCACACCGTGTTGTGCAGCGCGTTCGGCAGAGATGCAGAAACCCGAAACTTACGATCAACGGAAGCAGGCGCATGGAGAGTTTGCGGACGCTGAGTTGTGCGTTAGTGTCTCTGGCGAGGAATGCGAAACGAGCCCCGTGCTTTCGCACTGCTCTGAGCTTTGCGATATTCCAGAAAGCAGCTGCAGTAGCGAGAACACCGCGACTGAGAGCAGAGCCGACCCTCATCCGCAATCGGCTGAAACGCGTCATGAGCACGACGCGAGCTCCGTGTCAACACTAATGTCAGGAGTAAACACTGGCTCGTCCGCGCCTGTAGAAGCCAAGGTGCTGGACGACAGTGGAGTACAGAACCTCCCAGACGACATGGGAGCTGTAGACGTCGTTCCTTCCGAGAAAGATGAGGACGAATGCGCACTCAGAGACGCTGAGCAGGAAGAGCGCAGCTTTGAGGAACTTAGTGAAGGCGCCAAAGACAGGTCTGATCTAGGTAGCGCACGTGAATCGGCTGAGAATCATAGTGACATTGTCAGAGAACAGGAACATAGGCGACGAAAGCAGCATGTGCTTCCTCAGGAGAAAATGATAGGAAAGCACGAGAAAGAAAGCTGCAATCGGAAGGAAAGTAACAGCCAGTTCCGAAAAGTGAGCTATCACCACAAGTTGGCCGACAAACAGTGCTGCCGCCGAAAGGACAGTAAAGGCAATCTCGAGAGAGAGAGCTGTCACCGAAAGACGATGAAAGGCAGGCAAAAGAAAGAGTGGTGCCGCCCAAAGATGAAAGGCAGGCGCCGCCGAAAAGAGAGAAAGGGCAAACGCGCGAAAACGGGTTTCCACCATCGGAAGCGCCAGCGTCGCCGGCAAAATGACTTCAGTAAAGTCAGTCACGTTGTCAGCCCTGAAACTAGCGTCAGAACCAGAGCTAAAGAAATGTGCGAGGCATTACTATCGCGCAAAGCGAAGCGCGTAAGTGTGTCGCGGCACATAGGTCTGGGCAGTAGAATTAACCGCAAAAAGAAATCGTGCAAACATTCGCGCGGAAAAGTGCACCAAGGCACCAAACCGAGATTCAAGAGAGCGCTGCCCGGGAGGCGAAAAATTAAGGAGCGGGACAAGTGTGAATCTTGCCGCCAGCACAGAGAGAGCGAGACGCGCAAAGGCACGTGCTCTCATGCGGGCTCTCGCTTTCCGCTGCATTCACGGGAGAAACCGCGCTCCCACAGAGAGCGGCACGCGCGCGGAAGGAAAGCGCGTGTACGGCTCAAAGAGCGAAAGATTGTACGAGGCCGCAGTGACAGGGGCAAGAAAATTGCCAAGAAGAAACCGTCTAAGCGCTCAGCCAAGCACAGTTATCGCGATAGAAAGCCGCGATTCGAAATGACGCCACTTAGTAGGCGTAAAATCAAAAGGCCGTGTAGAGGCGAACTACACACCGAGCGGAAAGGCAAACGGGTGCGCGAGAAAGTCAAGACTCGTGCAAGGTCTGACTTGCCCCCACGAACAGAGAGAAACAAAGAACGGTCCCATCGGAAGCGTTGCGCACTCGCTATGGGACGTCGCGACTGGCGCGCGAAGCGCAAAGAAAGGGACAAGTTGCCAGTCTATGAAAGCGAATCGCTCTCGTACTGTAGCTCCCGTAGAAACTGGAAAGACAAGTACAGAGAGAAAGAAAAGCGCGTATACCGCGAAAGAGGCAGAGACATTAGCTACCGCGGTAGTAGAGAGAGAAGGAAAAGCGCGTCTACCGCGAAAGAGGCAGAGACGTTAGCTACCACGGTAGTAGAGAGAGAAAAGCGCAGCACAGCGAAAGAGGCAGAGTCACTAGTTTCCGCTGTAGCGGGTGTCGTTTACCGTCCGGTAGAAGCGAGGAAAACGCGAACGTAGACGCACTAAGCCGTGTGTTCTAAGCAAGACTGCCTTCGCCTCCTCGTGACCTACATTTTGTCTCTTCGCGAACCGCTGTTAAGTTCGCTCGTAAATTGGGGCAAAATTCATGTCCTCATTTGTGGCCTCAGCTTAGTGTTTTCCTGGCCGAGTGATCTCAAGAGAGCGAATTTATTTTGCATTCATTTCATTCCAAGTGTTGCATGTGTTTGACGCTTTGTTTGAGTTAATTACTTTTAAGTCCTTGTATCCCACATGTGTCTCTTGTAGAAGAGGGAACAAAAAGGGGACAGAAATGTAGCCAACAGAGTTTTGTGACTTTCAAGTCTGGTGTATTGACGGGTGACGGAGGGCACTTGCTCGTGTTGGGTGTTGCCTGTTGTCGGTCGGTTCTTGGCAACATGCAGAACGATCCACGACCGATGCTGAGAAGCAAGCTCTTCCGAAGGACCGAGTGAAGCTGATCCCGGCACCTGGACGACAAAGCTGCGGAGCAGTGATCCTGTCCTGACGAGCGGGACCTGTTCATGGAAAGGAGCCTGGAGCTACCTGCGGCTGAACACCGGACGAGAACTTGGAGGAGCCTGGCGTACGAGCGCGCCCCGCATCCGAGCCACGCGGAAGTAGCTCGTCTTCGTGGCGCATTGTCTGGCGGCGGTGGTGCTGTAGTGCCGGAGCCCACATTTCGCTGGCGGGCCTGTCTAAACCAGCGCTGCGCGCCCGCCGGCGCTCAAAGCAGGCCCAGAATTTCTCGGACAAGTCGCGACATGCAGCGTGACTCATCCCGACGCCGCGGCGCCGACACGGACCCTTCCTCCTCTCCTCCTCTCCGTCGGTGCGAATTCCTCCGACGCTCGCCGGCTCTCGACCATTGGTCTAATTTGAACGGTGGCCAGTGATTGGAGGGTTTGAACGGCTGGCTGCCGTAACCGTTACCAGCGGCTATAAAAACGGAGCCGCGCTGAACCCGAGCAGCAGACGGGCAGCAGAAGAGCCATCACGCCGGAGCTACGCTCGCCGCCGGGGCCGCCCTTCTTCTGTGTGCCTGCCCGTGGTGCTCTTGACCCTTGTATCATGTAAAAGCCCTTGTACATACTGTACATAAAAGTTCATTTGACTCACCGTCACCTCGACCGTTTCCTGGCTCGGACACCCAGTCCCAACAGTGGTGACAGCGGTGGGATGGTCAGTTCCAACAGCGTGTAGTGTGCGATGTCAGTGCACGTTAAAGAACCCCAGGTGGTGGAAATTTGCGGAGCCCTTCACTACGGCCTACCTCATAGCCTAAGACGCTTTGGGACGTTAAACCTCCGTAAACGATAAACAGCAATAAAGTTAGTTGTCTTGTTCATCATGCTAGAGGCATGTTTGGTCATAAGCGCAAGTTTGTGCTCATTACGAAGCCACTCCGTTCCTCCAGAATTCTCGTTTCCGGAAATCTTAACACTGCCTGTATCATCCCACGAGTAGCCGGGGTTGCTTGCTATCTAGGAGTTACAGACGACCGTCGCAGGCAGGCCAATGATTACTAAGTTGTTCCTATCGAGTTTATAAACCGCCAGTAACGTTCCAGTCTCTCCTGAGTTCAGCGACTGTTTCTTTCAGAGTATGTACTATCGGGGACAAAAGTCTCCGGACCGCCACGCACGGTCGCCGGAGCAGCGGGGAGCGCATCGCCGCGCGCTCTCGCGGTGACGCACCTGGGGACGAGACCGACGCTGCGCGCATGCGCGTCCTTCCTTATCTGCGAGCATGCCGATTTACTCGCTCGGAGCCACCACTCGTCGGTCGTCGGGGCGCGCCGTTAGGCGCCGCTGCCGCAGTGGCACGCTGCTGACTCACCGGCGCTATCGGGCGCCTGTCGCTCGCTTGCCCATGCTCTGGCACATGCCTATGATAACGCTCTTCGCTTGTGGTCGCCAATTTTCGGCCATAATAAAGGAATAAAGAAGCGATTAAGCCGCAAACAGCGCATTTAGAGAGCCAGTCGTGCGCTGCTGCCTGCCTGCAGTAGAATGGTCAGACAAGACGCCTTCAACTTGAAGCGAGCAATGAGCACCGCCTATATGCAACGAAGAAAATAAATGCGCGTAATGTTTTGGAGAGGGGAAAAAGATTTTAGAAGGACGCCTATGCTTCAAGGCCTTAAGAGTAGATGCAATAGTGCCTTCTCCGCCTTTATCTTTCTTTTTTGTTTATTTATTCCAAACACCAATTGCCAATCACGCTTTAGGTTACACATTTCGACATATTACACTACTCACTGGCATGCGCATGATTTGTTTCAGTACAATGAAGCCCCATAACGCCGCCCTTTTCATTCGGCGGATCATTTTTAGCTACAATTAATTTAATTACTAATCACTATAACACCGCTACACATCGCCAATGCACCTTACAAAGTCATGAACACTACTAAAATCATAAGCACCAAAGTCATAAACAGAGCAGGTTGGACCCCCGTGCCAGATTTCTTTTTCCAGCTTCGTTTGAAACTTCTAGTATTGTTTCCGACTGACACACGGCGACGACCGACGACGCCGGGTTTTTAGCGGAACACGCTATTGGGTAATATAGGCAACAAGCTGCGCGGCCGTAACTCACTTCTGAGTGGGCTATCAAACAGTCAATTCGTACATGAGACATCGCTAGCGCGAACAGGTGTTGCCGAATTGTTTCAGGCGCTGTGCGTTCGGTTGTCATCCTTAAATATGTGGTTGGACTACGATTGCAATATGCAGTAACTTGAAGAAAGCAGAAATAATATGGATTGGAAGTGTTTTATTCAACTAGTGACTGGTGAAATGTCCCTGCAAGGCGAACACTTGCGCTATCCGCCGTGGCTTTGAGTTGTAGAGCGATGCAATCACATCCGGTCGTCCACGTAACACTTCCCACTCCTCCCTCACTGCCTCCCATAAGGAGTCGGCCGTAGTGGGCACATCACGGCGGGTGCCGAGTTGTTGCTTGATTAGGCCCCATACATTTTCTATAGGGTTGAGGTCCGCTCCTTTGGGGGGCCAGTTTAGCTGGCGCACTACGTAGCTGTCGAGCAGTGCTGTCACTTTACGGGCTGTGTGAACTGGACTTCTGTCCTGTTGAAACTGAAAGACGCCATCAGGGAAAGGGCCGTCAAGAACGAATGGCAACAGGTGGTCCGTGATAATGTTGCAGTACTCTTCTGACGTAAATGGCCCTTCGATGCGTACAAGCGGGCCGAGCCCATCCTTGCTGATCGCCCCCCACACGTTTACAGTGCACCTCCCGCTGCAAACAATGCTTTGTGTGTATTCCGGGAGATACCTAAAAGTAGAAAAGTAAGAAGAACGATGTTTTATCTCGGTAAACAATGTATGTTGCACTCAAAGAGAGGAAATAGCATACGCAATCATTAAAAAAAAAAACGTTCGACAGGACAAGGAGGAAAGGCGTAGACACGACACTATTAGTGAGGCGTAGCAAAGGGAACGTATTTTTACCAGTACCAAACAAGCATGCTCCCATGATTACACACACAAAAAAAAACCAAAGCGCTAGTTAGATTGAGTAAAAAAATTACCTCTGCTTTGCAAAAATTCACCACGGGTGTACTACGAAACTTATTAACTTCTGTTTCTTGCGAGCCGCCGCGGTGGCTCAGTGGCTATGGTGCTCGGCTGCTGGCCCGAAAGACGCGGGTTCGATCCCGGCCGCGGCGGCTGAATTTCTTTGGAGGAGAAATTCGAGGCCCGTGTACTGTGCGATGTCAGTGCACGTTAAAGAACCCCAGGTGGTCGAAATTTCCGGAGCCCTCCACTACGGCGTCTCTCATAGCCTTAGTCGCTTTGGGACGTTAAACCCCATAAACCAACCAAACCTTCTGTTTCTTGCTATATACAATACCAGCACGCGTTATACAAACCTAGGTGGCCGAACCTACCCTGACGGCTACCTTACCCCAAGTAAAGTGCACGGTGCAACCGGCATGGGCATACTACCAAATCTTTGTCTATTAGAGTAAAATTATAAATAATATTAAAATAGAAATCAAAAATAAGTTTGCTTCGACATCGTATGGAGGCGAGCGCTAGTACTTTAGCGACGAAGACGCAGCTTGGCCCGAGTTCGAGGTCTCTCTAATTAAAGATGCATATAATTTGGGCATGGCATAATGAAGAAGGCAAAAATTCAGCTCGAGGAGGTACGCAGTGGAAAACTAATTACATATACTTACAAAAAGCGATATGAAATAGACGAATTACACGCAGAGTTTTCAGAGTGTCACTGCTAGACGAAAATTAGCGGAGAGGTGTGACCGTATCTAAAATTTTAGCCCCGAACAGGGTAGGAGATTTAACCTTCGAAATGAGCGTTTGTTTTGTGCAGTAGACTTAAGCGTGCTCACCTGCAGCAGAGTGGTCGCCACACACGCCGTTGGTGGTCCCAGCGTGTGCTGAAAGTTGATTCGTCTGAGAACACAACTTCGCCCCAGTCTTCCACTGACCATTGCTCAGCGGCTTGTGCAAAGGCCAATCTTTCTCTGCGCTGCTTATCTGTGAGGTGAGGCTTTTGGGCTGCCACACAGCTCTGAAGACCTGCTTCCTGCAGTCTCCTCCGTATTGTCTTGCATGAAACATTGAGAGCAAGAGCGTCCTTTAGTTCTTTTGCACTGAGAAACGGGTCGGCAACTACCGCAGCGACAATCTGTCTGTCCAGATCTTCTATCGTTGCCCTTGGTCTGCCGCTGCGTTGGGCGTCACCTAACCTCCCTTCATCCTTTTTATAGGCTTGTATTATCCTGTTCACGGTGTCTCTTGACCTATTAGTGCGCCGGCAAATTTCCCTTTGGGGGACACCTTCTATAAAAAAAACGAACAATGCGCCGTCTTTCTTCTAGCGGCACTTTCGGCGCCATGATTCTGACTGATCTCCGAGCTGGAGAACGGGTTGTTTCAATGCCTACAACCAGCCAGTCACCGTGGTAAGAACATCTAACATGGCCGCAAAAGCAGTCCAAGGGCTTCATGCACTGCCAGGCAGCGGCATTAGCATTAAGTTCGCCAAACGGCAAGCGAGGCGAAGCGAAAGTTAGATGGCCGATGACTTGCATTTCCGAAAAGATTACCGAGGTTAAAATATTCAGGGAAAAAAGCGCTTTCGTTGTGTCATTCTGGATCAGCACCGTAACGTATAGGAGTGTTAAGCGTTCCAAGAAGAGAAAAGAAACAAGTGCTACTATCGGCCATATATACACGGTGTATAATTTGCATGGGTGGCTAGGACACACGAGCGGGGCCGCAACACGCTATACGCCTTCTCTGGAAGACTGCGTGAGGAGCGAAAAGCGAGGGGACCTAGACTTCCAAACAAAACACAAACACATCCTGTGTAACTGGCATCCATCCCCTTGGCTACAGGAGAGTTCTGGGCTACCAGTGAGATTTAAATGCATTTGGCATCTAGTTTCCTAAGCACCTAAACTGCCCTTATGACAATCAATCTAAAACCCGACGGGGAGGCCCAGGGGTTAGGGCGCTCAGCTGCAGAGCCCGAGTACCCGGGTTCTAACCCGGCCGCGGCGGCCGCGTTTCGATGGAGGCGAAACGCAGAAAGGCGCACGTGTGCTGTGCGATATCAGTAAACATTAAAGATCCTCAGGTGGTCGAAATTATTCCAGAGACCTCCACTATGGCACCTCTTTCTCTTCCTTTCTTCTTTCGCTCCCTTCTTTATCCCTTCCTTACGGCGCGGTTCAGTGTTCACCGAGATACGTGACAGTTACCGCGTCATTTCCTTTTCTCAAAACCAATAATAATAATAATAATAATAATAATAATAATAATAATAATAATAATAATAATAATTATTATTATTATTATTATTATTATTATTATTATTATTATTATTATTATTATTATTATTATTATTATTATTATTATTATTATTATTATTATTATTATTATTATTATTATTAATCAATCTGAATGTCTACAAAGCACCAATCGAGTTCGCACGGTGAATAGGAAGTATTCTCCGTTGACAGCAGTCAGTAGAATCTGAAATAGAGATGGGGACACTAACAACAAGAGTTGAAAACGCGCTATATGCCGGCAAATTAAGCGTTCAGCGTCTCTCCACCCCGGCGTAACGAGGCTAGTTAATTATGCAGCCAGCTATTGCGAATGTATCTTGCAAATTATTGTGCAACTGTATCCTCATCCATATTGAGCGCGAGGCGAATGCTATCTGTCTAGTCTGCAACCTGAGAAGGATGCTCCATGGCGTGGAACACTCTCCAAAGATGCCGATTACCCTGCGAAGAGAGCAGGCGGGCGCACCATGCAGCCCAGAGTCGCCTGCCTAGTCGCTTTGCATAGCGCCGCGCACGTGCGGTACCTCTTTGAAGAGAGGGAAGAGACGAGGCTTCCTCGGGGTGACGAGAAGCATAATGATCGGCCTGGCGACGAACAGCCCACAGATTCAGGAGGTCTATCTCCGGGTTTGGGTCGTCTTCATTTACAGTAGTGGTAGCAGTTTGAGTCGCGGGAACAGCAGAGAGAGTAAACAGTGCTGAAGATGGGTTGAGTGTAGATAAACGATTGTCAGCTCATACAGGGTCTCATGACCTCCCTAGTAGCACAAAATGTCACCGGAACGTTATGACAATGTCGCCAATGTTTTATAATGTTGTGCAACATACCCCAACGTTACAGCAACATGCCCATAAGTTGGTCAGGATGACACTCTCTGCTAACATTGCAGCCAAATGCTCAGAAATTCGTTAGGATAACATACCATCTGGCATCTTTGGAACAACATCGAGAAGCAACGTTGAGCCAATACAGCCTGATGAACGTTATTAAAATGCTTGAATCATAACAATAAAGCAACATTACAAATATATTTCAAGCACAGAGTTCCAGAAGTTTTCCGACTGTTGCTACAGTAAACATTTTTTCAACTAGCAGTACTTTGCAACTGAACCTCTTCTGTTGCGCCTGCTATAAATTGCATGCACAGCTCGATTAATATGTCGCAAAGCTTTGTTTATTACCTATTCGCCACTGTCACCCTTGGTACACCCTTCAGGAACGGCTATATGAGCTTGACTCTATGTTAACCGCTCGGAGGTGAGTGTATGAGTTACACGTTGTGGCTCAGGTGCCGGTCGCTCTCGTTGGTCCTCGAAAAGCGTTATGATATGTTGTGAAGCTTACCAATTGGCAGGCCTGCATGCTTGTGCAGGGTTGCTAAAATTTTCAAGAATGTTACATATGATGTTATGAAACATTGTGGCAACCTTGCAGCAATGTTGTACATATGTGGACACAACATCGTGGGAAATGTAGCAGCAATGTTTTTCACATATGTTGTCTTGATATTGCCAAAGGACACTAGCCACGTTAATGCAGCCTAAATAGGTAACATTGCTGCAATGTTCCAGCAGCAATCTGTGCTACTAGGGTTTATGAGCACGCTGCGGCGTATTTTCCGTAGACGCAAAGAAGCGGGGGAGGTAAAAATATGGTATGATCACCACTCCAAGTATGTGATTTAACAGCCCTACGAGGGTTACCGGGGCCTAACTACCAAGCCAAGTCAGGTGAATTCGGGCCACCTCATTGGCACCTCATTGGCGGGAAGAGGCCTGCATTTGGTTTAAAAGTTGAAAGAGAGAGAATAAACATTTATTTGTAAAAAGGATCGGATCGGGGTGGAAAGGAATGATCTTTAAAGCTTCCTTGGATCTGTGCAGTCCTGAAGGAATCCGATTGGTATCCCCAAGAAATGTGTGCGCCGCCGAAGTCCCCACCAACTATAATAGGGACAACCGAGTTGTGTTTCCTTGGTCTGTGTCTTTTTGCGCTGTGTAACAGACAATTTGAAAACGTTCTTTTCAATGAAAGTTCCCCACGGCGCTACATAATACATCCTCTACGAACAAAGAAACCTAGTTAGTACTTCTGGCCCGCCTGATAAAGGGCTAATACAAAACGCGCATCACCTCGGCCGATACGGTATCAAATGTTGGCGTTAGCATTCACTCATACACGACTATTTCACAGCCCGCGTAGACCTAAGTTATGCCCGCACAGCTTGTTTTCCATATTTTTTTTTCGCCCTACAACATTCGACTGCTTAATACTCGTCCGTGCGCTCTCAAGTCTACAGCGTTTTGTCTGACCGTTCAATTGTGAAGACGACGCATAGTGCGAAAGGCACTATGGATCATTCATTTTTTGCGGCATTGTAATTGTTTTATTTAGCAGGCCTTCTCATGCGCTGCGCTGAAAAGTGGAGAAGACGAGCGTTATCATAAGCGTGTGTCAGAGCGTGGGCAAGCGAGCGACAGGCGCCCGACAGCGCCGATGAGTCAGCAGCGTGCCACTGCGGCAGCGGCACCTAGCGGCGCGCCCCGACGACCGACGAGTGGTGGCTCCGAGCGAGTAAATCGGCATGTTCGCAGATAAGGAAGGACGCGCATGCGCGCAGCGTCGGTCTCGTCACCAGGTGCGTCACCGCGAGAGCGCGCGGCGATGCGCTCCCCGCTGCTCCGGCGACCATGCGTGGCGGTCCGGAGACTTTTGTCCCCGATAGTACGCACTGGTGAATTTAGCAGGAGCTGACGCCCACTTTGCTATAATCGAGAGCCTATCCTCACCTATATTTCTTGGCTCAATCGCATTTTCCCGGGCAGCAGCGCCGTCCGCATGCGTTGCATCTCGGTCTCTGGGCCAGGATTTCTGTCGACGTCAGCAGACAGCACTGACTAAGTTCTCAAGAAGCGCATAAAACAGAAAAGGGCACGCAAATAGCGATCTCGGTCCGGTAGCCACAGCAAACAACGATCCGCACTTCAAGACCAATATGTGTCTTTTCGCTTACCTGTAAGACGAGACAAGGAAATCTTAGGCAGTCGTTCGTGATGCAGCTATCTCACCCACCGAAGAGCAGAACCCGAGGGTCGGGATGTATATGTGCTGGTGACCACTCGAGTGTCACTCTCGCTGTCCGCCATGCGCACATTCACCAGTTGAGCGTTGACCAGCAACAATGTGATTCGTCGTCATTAGCGGACACGTTCCGATGTAACACTAAAATCATTCGTGGCAATTAAGGCGAAATCGGTCTTGTACTGTACTGTGCTGTACTGTGCTGTACTGCGCTGTACTGTGTTGTACTGTGCTGTACTGTGTTGCACTGTACTGTGTTGCACTGTACTGTGCTGGATTGCCGTGCCATTGACACATGGGCACTAGAGAAAGGCTTGTAGTCCTCTAAATAGCGGACATGGATGCAGGAAACGATTCGAGAGACGAGGCAAGCAAATTTCAGGCAGTCGCTAGCCATGCTACTACAGGAATAATTAATCAATACATTGGATCATTGATAAATCAAACAATACAAGTGCACACGTCAGCAAACGAATATCAAAAACAAAGCTGAGCAAGACTGCAAAGTCGCTTTAACTAATGTTTTCGACATTTTAGACAAACAGCTCATAAGCTGGCAAGATACACTCCTGTCTCCAAACACGTATAAGCTTATATAGGATTAAAAAGTGAGTAAGTAGCTTGTTTAGGTTACCGCAGCATGTTCACGGGCAAGGTACGAAATGTTTACTTTTGGCAACAGCAGTATATTTTTACTTCGAAGCACAGTCACATTATGCAATTAGCAATGGCTAGAGGTTTTTAATCATTGCACCGGAGGTCCTCAGATTAGGAAACATAGGAGATTGAAACCTCGGTTATATTCTTTTTAACTGCTTCGCATATTTCGAAGAGGGAATTTGTTTCTTTTTCCTACAGTAAGAATTTGGCATATTTATTGATGGAAATCTACCCTATGGCTTGGGCAGTATACTCTGCCTCCCATTGGGTGTTTGGTTGAGGACAGCTTTTTACTAGAGGACAGCCCTTCTTAGTCCTTTCGTGTTTGAGCGTGCAGCTCGATATCTACTGCGTGTTTCTGTGCCTCCAAAAATATGCAGAATTTTCGGGTATTTCCGCTGATCACCCGTAACGTTTCCGAACACGGTTTAAAGGTTCCAATAAACTGACATGGCATGACTAAATCGGAGTGATGCAAATAACTCCAAGCAATTTATTGTTCGGAATGTCACGCAACGTTATAAGAATCGGAATCTTATTTCATGATATGCTTGTAGGTAACTGCCATATAGTCGGGCGAAAAAGTTTACGGGATGCGCTTGATTGGGAACAAATTTATTGTAGCACTGCTTCGCGGTCTTCGACTGGCATTGGCAACGGCACGTGTTTCACGCACGCTGCCTCATACCTGCAGGCACTTCAGGGTATTTGCTTGAGCGACTGTGCCAATATAATTTTTTTTTCCCCACTCATTAGCGTCCCGTACACTTTTTTACCACCGAATGAACGTTAAAGAGCGCTCCGTTTTTCCTTGAGACCCGAACTAGCTCAAGAGCAAGGTTCTGTTTGCACTAGCACCGAGCAGCGGATTAAAACGAAACCACTTCGATTTCATCGACGTGGAGAGTATAAGAGACCTCTCCTAGATGGCGCCCCTCTCTTGCCATTGTTCTGTCACTTGAGGTCCACGTCTCGGGTCGTTCGTTCGACGCCGAAGAGATGGCACGGAAAGCCTGTACCCTTGGGAAATTTTCAGCTCGCGCTTCTAGCCCTAATTCCCCGCCAGGTTTGAATTCTACGTGTGACGGGAAGGAAATTTGGTCAGTTGTCGTCTTGATTGGTTCTTTTTAATGGTGGCCATTAATAAAGGATTGTTTCCTAGGCTCGGTTCCTCGTTTAATAAGCAAGTTCACTTAGTTATTAATGGTTGGACCGTGAAGTGTTTATATTTACCTTACGAAGATCAACTTACCCCTGTGGTAAACGGGGTGCCAGGTGCGTAAAAATACAACTTAGCTTGCACAGAAACTTTTCGCTAACTTGTCATTTCCGCTTAATTAGGCCGTTCATTCCCATACGTGGTGACAAGCAGGACAATCTTGTTAAAACTCAGCAGGCTTGAGCAGGAAAAGTCTCATTCGTTTTTATACCCTTCGCTGGAGTCACTTGCAGAATCCATCGACATCTGCGGCACATAGAATCTTCCTATTACGCTCTTATGTGTTTCTTTCCTAGCTTGAGAATAAAAAAAATGGCCACCTCAACAATGCGAGCATCCCCTTTCAAAGCCGGCATGCCTTGTCCTGATTTGAGTATATCTATTTTATTTTATTGTATTCTATTTAACTCATCTAATTTCATTTGAGTATTTTAGGCGGTGAAGAAAATGAGCAGCTGAGTGTAAAGGTAGATTTCCATGCTTTCTGACCACAATTCGTTCTGATGAATATCGCAATATGTTGAATGTTCGCAAAATTCTGATCATAATTTTAGACAATAATTAACGGCATATTATATCCCAGTGCAGGCACAGTGTTTTTTCAGCCAACTTCTCTCCGAAGAACGTTTACTCTTTGCATGTTAAACTGTGTTCGTCTTGAACTGTCCCCAAAGCACCGCTCGAGCACTGTATAGAAAACTTTCCGAAATAATCCTGGTTTCTTGAGCGGGTTATTTGTGATCAACCACTCGAAGTGAAATATAAAGCGCTCCCTGATACCGCTGATATTAGAAGTGAACGGATGTGCTGCTTGGCTTATATTGGCCGGAATGATTACGTTTTTCACATTGCACATAAGTGGCTACAGTCGCTTCCAGGGATCCCAAAACCGGTTTGTTTTATCCCCAAACAACGTAAACACTTTGCAGCTTAGGGAAGTGGAGCAGTGGAGCATCGCTTAATCGCTGCACCACTGGGCCAGGAGTGGAATGAGGACTCCCAGCGAGCTAGGAATGTAAAGTCGAGGATGACCACTTCCCCATATATGGTCATTAACCCGTTAGCACTAGCGCGTATCATCCCCTCCAATTTCCTCTTTGGGGTTGCTGGCATTAAGCAGGTAGGGTAATTTCCTTATACCTCATGTTCTAAACAGCTACGAATCTAACCAGCTTAGCATGTATAACCTCCGACCTCATGATTTAAAAGTGTACTTTGTAAATAATATTCCATAACTTCTTGCTATATATTGTAGTTTGTGTATGTATCGGTGTCCTTTTCCCGCTTGTCATCGACCCACCAGTGTGTCACTTTCAAATGCGTTTTGTTTATTTGTAATGTTTTTGCTAGTTTCAAAACTACTTCTCTGTATAGCAATATCTTCAACCGTAAATATTATAATTTGTTTGCTACAGTGTGCTCGTATGCGACCTGCCACCGTTGTATGTGTGTATTTATTTTATTTATTTTTGTAATGGCTTTTAGATGAGCCACAGGCACCTTAAAGCCATTTTCTTTAGTTTTTGGCCTGTGGCTTATCCTAAAGAGTGTTTGCACTTTTCCCAAATAAAGTAAGGGAACCTTACTATACTATACCAAAAGTTTTCCAGCAACACGCTCAAGAGGAGCCGCGTGTATGTTAGAGTGACTTATCCGTCGCTAATATATCACAAAATGCCTTGTCATATTTTTTTTTTTACTAGTCATGGCAGCCAGAATTTTGCGTGAGTACAGTTGTGTATATTGGACAGTAGTGGTTAAAAATTGTCATGTTTGGATTTTCTAATGTTAATAGATCTTTGTGTGTGTTAAAATTATAGGCTACTAGGAGCACGCAGTGGAGGGCTTTCAATTAACTTCCTTCACCCGCTGTAGTTAGCGTGTGTCCCAAAATGTGATCACACAAAGATGTTTTTGCATTTCACCTCCACCTAAATGTGACCGCCAACGCAGGGATTGAACCCATGAACTTCAGGTCAGCACCGAAATGACGTTGCCACCAAGCCACTGTGGCAGGCTTAAACTGACAGGAGCAGTGCTTTCGCACCATGCACTGCACATACCCTGTTGTTCATCGGTCACGAAAACCGTCCTTTAGTATTAACAACAATGAAAGCGGCTGATAAACAAAACATGCACTGTGTCTGTCGACCCTGTTTGGTAAGAAATACTTCTTTCACTTCCTAACGTGGTTGAAGCTGCAGCCACATTTTCTAACGATAAATTTCATGTTCATTTGTTCGTAATGTCAATCGTGACGTAGGCAACAGAGCACGAGGAAGCAAATGTCCAGTCACGTGCTCGGCCGGTCCGATAGCGGCGCCGCCGTTATCCAACTTACTATGACTCCATCCAGTTCGCCTTGCCGAGTCACAACGGCCATCCACTACCAATACGTCGCGCACAACCACCGCACAGTTCCTATGCCAAGATCGGATTAGCGCCAATGAAGCTTCTCACGTGTGCCAAGCGTCTCGTCGTGCTCCATTATTCGTCAGCTGCGGAACTGCCCACCAGTGCAGCAAGAGCGTGGGGCGCGTCTATGGAAGCAAGTGGCTTCCCGGGTGTCTTCTTGCCGCAAGCAGCGTGACGTCAACGCCCGCGGCATGGGGTACTGAGAATAACTATCAAAGACGAAGGACTAAATGAAGCGAAAATGAAATTAATCATTACAAAAAACCCTTAATTATCTAGTTTCGTGACATAACAGCGCCACTGCTTTAAACATCTTGGTTAAAATGAGGGTCAGTGACCGGACGGGAATTACTCTAGGTGGCTGGTTCGAAGCAGGCTTTTTTTTTATTTCACTGCACCTATTCATAAGCATTCACGTATTCATAAGCACTCATGAGCATTAACTAATACTGTATTCAATATGCTTTTTTGCAAGTACGGCCATATTTTTTCGAATATTTTTCACGTGTTTTCATATATCGTAAGAACTCACTGCAGCAATCAATATAGCCGCAGATATCTCCTCGGTAGGATTGCATATTTTGCTGTTAACGTTATTGCTATCGTCATAAATGTCCCTCATTCGTTTTCTATGGTAGTCTTAACGGCTTAACTATTCGATGCGAGTGATGGACAATATAAGAAAAGAGGATTGTGCTAAACATCTGAAAAGTGGACCATCACCTTCAATATTTCCATAACACTAGCCTTACAATATTCCACAGTTGCCCCACAGTTAAAACTGATGCCCAGTAATCAAGGGCTTGGACTGGGAACGGTGCAGAGTTTTGGAGCAGGAAAATCGATGGTGCCGCTGGACATTTATGGACATAAGGTAAGAAGTTGCTTCAATCTGCACGTACGACACAATTCCCCAAGTGTAAGGCAGACGAACGGGATAGGAATCACGTGACCGTTTCGTAGGCAATAAGACAAATATAAAAAGAAAAGGAAGAAAAAGAAGCTCATTAAGAAAATCGGAGCTATGGATATGGGTGACTGTGGCGAGAATAGTTCTAGGCGTATCTCATCTGTATTTTTTTTTTCTATGGAGAGTCGTCCTTATTGTTGGTACCTTTAAAGCATAGGGCATCAGTCAGAGAGAATTTGAGTTTGTGCAACTTGTCCGTGCGCATTTCTATCCTTTAAGTGCTCTGATAAATATTTCGAAGACAATTCCTTGTGTATCGCATGATCGGGTTCACGCAAGAGCTCAATCGAAAAACACAAAAGTAAATTTTCTGCCTTCACACCGGATATCCTTGTAATTTTGCTGGATTACAATTTACAGTGATTACTGCGCCTTGTTTAGTATTGCACAGTCACTTGCCGTTTAGCTAAAACTGCCACTTTCGTAACAAAAGCCGCAGGGCAATACTACGTCAAATGCTCTCGTCAGGAAAAGACAAGAGAACATTTTTGTTCTATTTTGGCTCCAATGCTGCCGCCATTTTTAACTAAGGGTGGGCTGTGAGGAGTCGTGCGTGTCAGGGAGAAGCGGCTTCTTTTTTATAGCTGCACGTTATTAGCGAGACGGCAGCACCGCGATCCCTCTTTTCAGAGCACCGCGTCAGCGAAGCTGCCGCGGAATCAGCGTCCCCCGTCCGTCCCCTGCAGCACAAGCTCCGCGCTCGGATCCGCCACGGAGGAGCTCGTTCGCAACGTGGCGCATTGTTCGTACCACACGCTGAGAGAGCGGCGGCCGTCGAGGGCGCATGCTGCTCATTTAATTACCGCGACGCACCGGGGTGCCGCGGACGGGAGGTTGACGAGCGTCGCTCTTAATCGGGTTAATTACAATTTTGTTCGATTAGTGCCCCGAAGGCAGCCCCCCCTCTCGTCTCCCCCGATTCGCTTCTCTTCACCGTCGGAGCAGCCGCGGCGACGATAAAAAGCGAGCAGGCTCCGCTTCCGGCCGAACATCCATCGAGTTGCGACGCTGCGTCGTGGGTTTCATCACCGAACGCGCAGAGGGTGAAGGACGCTTGCCTGGGAACGGGCGGGAATCACGGAAGGGAAGTATATAACGACGTCAGGATCGAGCCAGGCGTCCTGGCCCCTTTTCTGCCTCCGTACCCAGGCAGCCATTTTTGGAGTCACCTCGAACCGGTCGTCACGGATGTTTCGTGACCAACGGAACACTCCCACGGAAAGGGAAGCGAGCTGGGCTCGCTGGAACATCCAGGTACCGAATGCCCTAAAGAGACGAGGGCACGATACCAAGAAGGAACTTACCCAACCTACCATAATAGAAAGGTAAAAACGTAGCGCAAGGAGACAAGGACACAGAAAGACAGAAAACACACGGCGCTTCACACACGGGTCCTTGTCTCTTTGCTCTATGTTTTTACCTTTCAAATATAAACCAACAAGCCCAAGCATATACCCTTCTACCATAATAGTTTGTGTGTAGAGATATTCGGTAATATTTTCCTTGTCGTTTTTTTTAGCAAAGCGCTGAAGGGACGTACTTCGGTCATTTTGTTAGCGAAATAAAATTTTAAAGTCAAGAAACAAAATAGTTAAACTAAGAAAATGGACTTTGCTCTCAGTGGGCAAGTTAGAGGGATCCAGTACTGCTAGCGAGTGATCTGATGGTGCTCCGCCCTTCACTCCCGCACTTCCCTGATGCTTTTCTTCACACAAAATAGAAAAGATCATGCTTGAACGCATGAGTAAAAACCATATGCGTAAAGTTTGAAGTAGGTAAAGTTGGGCTGCATCGCGCGAAAATATATGCACTTTTGAAAGTATGCGGGAAAAGCAACCCCTCCAGTGCGCGTAACTAGTCGATAAAGCCAAGCTTTGTCGAGCCACAGCACCAAGGGTAATTGCTTTTTTGAAATTATAAAAGTTAATATGGCTATTACTAACGACCGGCTACAGATCTCTAATTGCAACCAGGCGCCTAACTCTAATAGTTAGAAAGTTAATCATTAGAAATTAGTTAACCAGATTACTAGATAAAATAATTCACCGGTTTTCTGGTGTCCGCCAGGCCTCCCGATACTATGCCGCAAAAGCCATAATTTTACCCTTAAAAGCCTATTTTTGAAAATGTTCGCTGAAACACCCGGTATACAACACAAGTCACAGCTCCTTATGAAATAAAACAGAGCTAGCAGTGACCTATAAAACACTGCAAGCGTCCGCGGCTCTTCAGAGGAGAATATTTTGTACCCAGCATAAGGTGCTTTAGGGTTTTACACAGTGTAGTATTACACATAATACGGTAGAAGTCTCAGCCATAGTTTAATTGTGGATGGCTTCTGAAATGAAGGTCGATTCCAGTACTAGCTATTGATATGAACACGAAGAAATCATTTCTAGCTGCTCTTTGAGGTACGAAGGTTTGGTCTCAGAGAGAAACTTAAAAATCTCTGCCTCTCCCGTAACCGAGAGTAGAGAAATGTTTACGGGCATAACACGAAGCATACGCGGACAAGACGAGACGCAGGCCTGACAAGAATGTATACGCAGCGCGTTCGAAACTGTCTAAAGTGCGTAGAGGCGAAAGCGTTTTCCGCACCACTTTGCCTATGTGACACTGGTGACGTCACCACTGGATTACGTCACACATAATTGATGACGAAGTAATGACGAATTACTAACTAGTTACTAATTACTGATTAGGGACTAAATACTAATTAACTGCTAATAAATGATGCTTAAGCTTCGCCTTTAGGAGTGGAACGCGACAGCGTGTTGTAGCGCTGCCAGGCAGTCCACGGAACGAACGCCACCACCCGTTCGGCGCGATGCCTTGCCCTTTGAACACGACGCTTTTTGAGGAAAGGAAATTCTCTGCCATCTCGGTGGACACCCGAACCGCACCATATAGGAAGGGAGGAACGCCACCACCCGTTCGGCGCGAAGCTACCGGCGCTTGTATGCCGGTCCTGTAGGAGAGCATAGAGAGTCTCGTTAAATCTCGTACGGTGCCCTGATGCTGTCGTCTCAGTGCCCGGATGAGTGAAATTCATTGAACGGATGTTGGCTCTCGGTCTCGGCATGACGTCACCATACTGCCGACAACGGGAGCTAAAAGCATTTCATGCTTAATAAACTTACATTGGACAACCGAAAATTAATACCATCCCGGTAGTTGTAGTAATCCAGGCTCATTGTTAGCGCAATTTCAGTCACTGTTAACAGTGGCTTATAGAGCATGTGCTCTATAAACCGGCGCTCTAACAGGCGTGCGACCCTCCGGCAGTGGCGCGCATTCGCGAGCATATTTCACATTGGCCGCACGCTTGCTCTAGTATAAACTGGCTTTTATTGCAGGCATATCCACTTCTATTACAAGAGCGCGAACAGACTTCCACTTATTTCAGGTACGTACACGTGGTTGATGCCTTTCTAAAAAACCGCGTTGTTGACTGCATTGATGTACACCGCGTGAAATATCTGATAAAAAATAAAGAACTTACGACAGGCGTGGGCGCATGCAGCCTTGCACTACGCGCTTTTCAGAATTCAATCGGGCAGGATCGGCCGTTCCTACAGAGCAGTAGCACTAGCACAGAACAAGTCAGTCGCAAAACGAAGCGTAAGACGTTACATATACCAAGCATGAGTAATGTGCACAGCTTACCTTATTTTGCAAAAGTACGATCGGTACAACCAGCAGAAGACGCACGTGCAGTATGGGGAGGACCTTCTTGGAGAATGCAGGACCGACCGCTGCAAAACAACGGAACGCAGAGTACACAATACGTATTCATCAGTGAAAAAAAAAAAAAAAACGCCTGTGCACATTGATTTGCGTTCTAAATATGAAAAATGATTAATAATGAATTGCGCGCATTTTAAAAATGATTTTTTTTTTGTAAATCGGAGGGCCGAATTACCGGCAAATCCGGTGTAGCGGCACAAGGAGCAGGAATTTGCTTTTTCGCTAACCGGTTTCTGCTGACGGTGTTCAGCAGATATTATTTCTATGACAACCAAGATTTTCCATAAAAATACTAGTAATTTTAGAAGTTTCTTACAGTGCAGAGTGGCCAGGACAAACGACATGTCCATGAATACAATGCCTGCACACTCCATGCCCACTCGTCTCTCGTGTGGATTCTACTGCACAGCACACCGTGCCAATATCCTGCACAAACACGTACGCACAACACTAACACATGCTTCAGAGGTGGGCTTCTATGCGCACAGTTCGTTGAAATTAGTAGGAAAAGGAAGGAGCAAAACACAAAGCACGTAAAGAAGCGATGCATGTCAAGCACAGTGCACGACCGCTCGATCTTAGTTACCACATCGCTTGGGCGGTTAGCGTTAAACCCGTTGGAGCGTAAATTGTGGTCATGGCGTCGTCCGTGGCGCCTTCAAGCCTCGTAAACGTTACCTTCAGGCTCGACTAAAGGCTTGTTAGGACTTACCATGACGAACGAACAGTGTCCTCCATGCTGCCTTTTGAGAATGGTACTCTGGCTGACAACGCTATAGTGAACTCCTGATGTGGTTCACATTGAGCCCGCAGAGCGCCCTGCTGCCCACCATTAGAGGTGACCAAAGAGAAGGCTTGAAACGAAGCAGATTTTTATGTTTTTGGAAAGCCCAAAGTGTATTTCTTTGTTATGCATTCTCTGCGGCGTCGACCATACGTTTATTGCCTCTCATGCAGAAGCTCTAGTCAGCGCTCGCAGGTATTTGTAGTGTCCATGTTTCTCTCTTCAAGTGCGATAGCTTTTTGTGTCTGGTCGATTCATCGCCTTCACAAAATGACTATAAATGTGCGTGTGCCAACACTACACCCTCGTTTCGCCCCCCCCCCCCCCTTTTTTTTTGCCGTCATTATCATTGCTTGCTTTTCATAGAGCTCAAGAAGAGTAATCCACAATGCGGCTGGTACATAGACAAGCTGAACACTGCTCCTCTGACACAGCTCGCATGCGACGAGAGCGCTCTTGCGGCCTTTGCGGCCGACATCCAAGCTGCGCCTTCAGCATGGTTAAATTTCCTCCTTCCGCCGTGCTGGCCTGGAGGCAGCATCCACGCCTTCAAGAAGGCATTGCCAGCTTTGTCACTTTTATTCAGTGGCCAGGCATCATGTTCCTGGGAGCTGTACCACGGCTGAACTCCTACCCATATGCAGATAGCTACACGTCGTTCGCTGTTGTTAGAGCTGTAAAACAGCCCCCTCTCCCCCCCCCCCCCTTCCCCCCGTCACTGTGCGCCCCTTTTTGAAGGGATACGTATGGCAGTGAGTACGATTTGTCTTTAGTAACAAGGATCAGCAAACACACTTTGCGTTCTGTCCATCGTGTGGGAAAATAATATCTACGGGCGACATTTCACGGCTGGTTAAATAAGAACATCGACTCACCTGATGTGCCTGACCTTTTAAGCAAAGGATTGCGCTGTTTAGTTTTGCCGTGTAAGTAGCTACTAATGAGACCATAATTAAATTACTACTGTGTTTTCGATATGAAAGCTACAAACTGAAATTGCATGCCTGCCAGATGCCGTCAACTTCAGCTTACTTTCAGTGCACGAAGCATTCATTAATGCGATAGTATTTACGTTGTCGTCTCAAGAAAAATTCTGGCTTCTCTGTGACGTTACGGCGTGAAATCGCAAGAGCATTAGACACACATTGCAGGCACCATAGAAGGCAACCTAAATTCTATCGCCTTTTCTTCTTTAAGAATGTGCTTAAGAAGGCCCACAATTTTTTTCATACATGCTGTTATAGAGCGAACATTTGAGACCGGGCTTACTTGCTGCCCTGGCCCTAGGTCACGATGGGACAATGGGTGCACTGCACCTGACGCACTATACGTGACGGTCACTCTACGATGACACTTCATTACTTTTGTGGATGTCGCGCTCTCGTTTCCTCCTTCCGTAATTTTACGTCTTCGTTGAATCGTCATTCAAAGATAATATAAAATGACGGCTGCGAGAGTCCGACGTTCTCATAAAGCTTTCCTTTTGCTTATCAGCTTCGCCTGTTTTACCCTTGCTTGCTTTGGACATGGGATTGAGACCTACTCGTCACAGTTGCAGCTACACTTGATCGGTTTTAGCAATTTTAGACTATTTTGTGCCTCATATTAACGCCACATCGTTGAGGCTCCCGTTCTGCCGAAAATCCGGCGACGGCGGTGTAGGCGTTGTCAGCGAAAAAAAAAAGGCAGACAATTTAGCGTGGTTAGGCCAAATGTGAATTGCGTTCCCCAGCACATCGGTTTTTACTACGGCTTCGGTTCGAGGCTGTGGTTTCAAGGTCAAGCAGTGTTCAGATAAAGATGTACGAAATGGGACCTAAGCTCCTGCTTAATGTTATGACACAGCAGCGTCAATGAGTAAATGCCATGTATAACGGAATTGGTCCTTTTCTACTTCACCTCCATACATCTCTGGGAGTCGTCATACCCTTCCTGCCGCAGTGGTGCAGTGTTTAAGCGATGCGCCACTGCCCTGCGACGGCAGGCGCTGCCACTGGTGAGGCTTGTGAGGTCCAGGTTGCTCTTCCCGAGCAGCCTCTCGCGACCAGTCATTGATTGAACTGCGACCTCCCACGGCGGGCAGTTTGCTCACAATCCTGCGGACAGAAAGACAGACAGTGGCCAGGCAGGTAGTGGCAAGATAGCCCGACAGAGAGTGGCGAATTTGGTGAATGCTAGCACACTAGAAGCAGGTGACCCACCTGCCACCTAGGTCTAGTGACCTTGGGATGTCGTCTCGACCTGCCCACTGTGGAAGGTGGCAGTTAATGATTTGTCGTGAGAAGCTGCTCGGGCAGAGCTACCTGGTTCTCTCAAGCCCTAACGGTGGCTGTGTTTTAAACAGGCACCCGCCATTGCAGTAGCGCATCGCTTAACCGCTGCACGGCTGCACCAGGAGTGCGTGAGGTCACCTCTGGATCTATGAATATGGAGTACAGACGACCGTTTCTGAGAAGTGAAACGCAGAGGACCCCAGGCCATCGCAGGGACTCATTACCGCTATCACGTGATGCTCTTACGGCGAAGCTTAAGTGTCCCCTCAGGTTTTTTAAACTATAGCAATGCACAGAGGCGAGGAGCCGATCCACTTGGAACTATCTAGTATCAGTGTAGATTCGCTCCAGACGTTTATGAGGAGTAAATTGTACGCTTAAAAGCATACAAGTAGGTCCTTAAGTTGGTGTCGGTCAGTTGTGGATTTGGCACAGCGCTGTACTTTGCACTCTTTTAGTGTAGATGAAGTAGACGAAGAAAAACGTGATAAGTTCTGTATTCCATATAGCTCCACTAGTGTCGCCCACGCGCAGAGATAATCCGTCCTTCGACAAAGCCCCAACACTTCCGTTACACTGGACAGCTATGAACATTACTGGAGTCACGGAAGGAGATGATGGTCTTTCGACAACGTGCACAGAATCATCAGGTTGCTCGCTTTGGACGTATAAATACCACTACGAAAGAAAATTAACTTGCGGAATATCATTACTCTGTGCTTCAAGGAAAAACAGAGTCAGCGCGTTACTCCAGCTTAAGCACCGTGCCCCAAGGATCAGGTTCAGAACAGACCGGACGCTGATGGCCTGGGAAGCTTCTAAAGAGACGGATCAGCATAAAACGGTAGGCCAGAGTGCGCTACACCTGGTCTCGATATCCTGAAACAAAAGGTATACAAAAGCGAGGCAGAAAAGGGCAGAAAACTTGCCGATAGAGACTGAAGACAAGGCATAAAGAAGGAGACCCGAAGAAAGATGATGGGCAATCAAAGCCAGCGCCCGTGTCCTAGGATAACGACCTCTGACGACACGATTTTCCGTCTCGGGGACCTCGTCGTGACAGCGCCGCCTCTGGCGTTTCCGCTGATGGTGCTAGCGGAAGGATTACGTCGGCGCCTCTTGACCACCGGCCGCCCCTCCTGGCGTTGTGTTTCGCTTTATCTACTTCCTGTTTCGTCATGGCTATTAGGTTTTAGTGCCTTCTCTTTGGTTGTCATGGAGCGGGCCGTAGGAAGATCTGAGGAAGTTAGCGAGATGCTTATAACCACTACGAAATACATGAAAACTTCCAAGTAAAATAATATACGAGAGTTTATAATTTAGGTGACCCGCTAAGTCTAGCGGAACAACGTGCAAGCTACAAAAAAGTTTGTACACTGGCATAACAATACCGATGTTTCATTTAAGATGTTCTGAACGTTTTTAAGAACAGGCGATCGGATTCAGAAGAGCGCATTTTTTGGCATGGCATTGTCAGCGGTGTAGAACATCAGAATACAGATAAGACGCGCTAACTAGAACGGTGGTTAGCTGTATTTAATAGCTAATTTTTTTATCTATTACTGTTAGAGTTCATTTTATTGAGAAGCTGTAGCCCATCGTAAGTAGGTTGGTCAGATGTTTAGGGAAATTCCTCAGGATGGAAATTTGAACAACATTGTTCCAACTTCGAGTTATCTATCAATTCGCTGTCGCCCTACCATAAGCTTGCCGTCCCGTTAGCTCAGTTGGTAGAGCGACTGTGGTCAAGTGGTTGAAACCCCGGACCAGGACGAATTTTTCTATAACTGTGAACTGAGAAAGCTGTACAGCTTTCCCGTGTAGCCGTATCGCTGCGCTTGGGTGAATTTCAATGAGTAGTTACTTCCTTATTCCCATCGTAAGTGATATCTGTATCAGTTTTTATAATTTCGGAAGCGCATTACCCTTGGCGCTGTGGCATAACAAATTCTGGCTATTTCGACGAGTTACGCGCACTGGCGTTACTTTGCCTGCAAGCCTTTCGATCAGGCATGTGCTTTGGCACGATGTTGCCAGAATTTGCTGAGCAACAGCGCCGAGGGTAAAAGCGTTTTCTAAATTCCGCAAAATGATGTGCATAAAACCTACCGTGGGCTACAAGCCCCTCAATAGACAGAGAGACTAGTAATAATAGTTAAAAAGCTAACTATTCAATATTAGTTAACCTACTAGTGCGAATGTCTTAGCTGTATTCTGATGTGCTACACCGCTAAAAATACTATGCCGAAATTAGCGGCCTTCTAACTAAAAAATTATACTTTAGAAAAATGCCAGAACTTCTGAGGCGAGCACCCAGTACACCACGTCAACTTTGTTGTACAGTCTTTAATATAAGGGGGAACAAACGTTTCGAACAAAACTGCAATTTTTTTTTGTTATTTCTCCATTAACATTGAGAATGGCTCTTGAATACTATGCTGCAAAAAGAAAACTAGTTTGAAAACAGTATAAAATGTACTTTACAATCATAATAATGGAGTAAACAATAAATGAATGGTCAAACTTCGTACCCTCTCATGTTGCTCACGCATGTACTATATGCTCACATCGCGATGCAGTATGACGCAGGTGCTGTGCTTATGGGAAGTGAATTTGTTTTCTAATTCAAGAGAAGCGCACTCTACTCGTGCGATCTTTTCCAGTAAAGGTGCCTCGCTTTAATATTGTCATCGCAGTCGTACATAAACTGTTTATAAGTAGCTTCTCTTCCTATCTATGGAACTCCTAGCTGGCTTTTAGTAATTCAAATGGCGACCAAATGAATAAACAACTATGGGAGAGTATATTGTTCCTAAAGGCCTGCTAACGATAATACCGTTTCATTACCACTACTCCTAGAGCTGACCAGTGGCGTAAGGATTGAAGATCCTGTGAGAAATATCCATTATTAAACCACCGCAGGGGAAGTTAAGCTCCTTCTCCAGCTCCTTAATTTCGATTTCGCTGATCTTCTTTTTTTTTATTTGAAGCCTGCTTGACCTAGAAAAAAGGAGCCTCGGACCGAAACCGAAGTGCTAGTGCAACTATCTAGCGTTCGGCCTAACCACGCTAAATTGTCCGCCATTTTTTTACCATAGCTCTGCTGCAGCACACATGCGAAAGAGGTGCGCGTTTGACCAGCTGTTTCGCTACCAACTCCGCTACCGCTACTCGCTACCAACCTTCGGATACGTAAGAGACGAAGGTCATTCTGTTGCATTCTGTTGCCTTTTACTGCCACCTACCCTGATATACCCAAGAACACCTAAGTGAGCACCTTCCAGCTAGAAATTATACACGTACTACCTACCACTGGAAATTAAGCCGCGTTTGCTGGAGCGAGTCCTGTTCCATCTCAAAATAAAACACTTCATAGCGAGAAAGCACATGTTCGGAAAAATCTGTCGTGGTGGCAAAGTGGTTTGCGCGCTCGGCTGCTGAGCCTGACGGCCTGGGTTCAAACCCGGCTACGGTGACAGTGTTTCGATGAAGGCGAAATACAAGAAGCCCGTGCACTGTGCGAGGACAATGCACGTGAAAGATCCTCAGGTGGCAGAGTTTTATTCGAGGCCCTGCACTACGGCGTTCCTCATACTTTATTTATTTATTTTTACCTCAACATTAGGGGGTGGAATATTCAGCAATACATTTCTTCGATGGACGATTTTAATGACGATGAGTCGGTCTGATCAACGATGGCGTTTGGCAGGTCATTCCAGTCCCTTGCTGTATGAACGAAAAATGATGACAGATGCGCAGAAGTGCGGGCAAGGGGAGGATAGACGGCCTTCCCGTGGTTTGTATGATTGGAGATGCGATGTGCGGGGCTGATAATGGAGTTAAGCAATGGATTATAATAGAACTTATGACACAGACACAGTCTGGAAATTTTTCGGTGGTTCGGCGGTTATCTCATGTGTCTCTTTCGGACGTAAACCCTTTGTACCATGCCAGATATGCAGAAAACGCTGGTAGACCACGCGTTGCCATTCTAAGCCGTACGGTAGCGTGTCTTCAATTTTTTTCCTTGCTTTTTTTAAACGCACTGGGCCCGTGCGCGTGCTCAGACGTATTAATTTTTTTCCTCTGAGTAATTAGTATCGGATACAAACATTCAAAATGTCTTGAGAAAAAACAGCGCTTGCAGACAAAGGACCAGAACAAGAAGGACACACAACTGCGCTTCTGGTCCTTTGTCTGCAAGCGCTGTTTTTTCTCAAGATGAATCCCAACCAACTCGCCCAGCAACACACCTTGCTAAAATTCAAAATGTGGTGTTGTTTTTAACAGTGCGCTGTTCACCGCACCGCATATCATGCTGCTCTCTATGCAGAGACTGCGCACCCTGACGAAGAAAATGAACAAAAAAAGGAAACATGAATGCGACTGCACGAAAGTAAGGACTAGAGTGGCAGCTGACGGCACAATCTGCAACCCCTTTTAGGCTTCAGTGTGGCCAGATACAGCCTAGCTCAGATTACACAAACGTCACACAGAAAAAAGAAAACAAGATGACGAATTCCAGCGAGATGTCAACGGGCCAGAATTTCTGTCGCCCTCGTGTCCGCTCGTACCATTCTAGTTGTCTGCATGTAAACACGCATATTCCGCTAACAGCAATCACCTAAAAGGGCCGCACGGTCGCAGAGGGAAGAAAAGTACAGAAATGCAACTCTACATGAAGAAGAGAAGGCGGTACTAAACGAAGAAAGCTGAGCTCAGAAGGCGTCGTCCACTGGGGAGATAAAACTCCGAGAGATTGGATGCTGTGTAGCTCGTCGCGGTTAAATAATGAACGGCGCCGTCCCGCCAAATCACTCCCCCAAAGCTAGCTGCAAATAGCGCTCGCGAATACACTCACTTTCGGGACGCCCCTGCTGCTTATACTTCTCCCGCTGCTGCTGTTGCTGCTGCTTTTGCCACTGCTGGCTACGCGAGCCTTTACTGCCGCTACAGTTCGTCTATCTTGTCGGAGAATCTGGCGTAATTATTATTTACGCGCGTCGTTTCACGCGCTGGTCGGTGTCAGCGCCCAGCCGCGTTGGTTTCACTGCGGGAGGAGCGTTCTAGCTTTCAACAGCAAGCAGACCCGCTCCCGAGTCTTCCTTCCATCCGCTTATGAGCAGACAGTAGACTTTGCCAAGGACTCCGGTTCACGGGAGGAAAAATTTGCTTAAGGCACATACCTCGAGTACCTTAAATGAAACATGAAAAAAGAAAGAAAAAAATTCGAAGGCACACTTAAGCTCCGCCTTCAGGGTATGACGCGATAGCTGAAACGGTTAATGCACATATATTAAGCATGATCCTGTACTTTACATTCACAGATCCCTGAGAGTCCTCATACCACTCATGGCGCAGTGGTGTGCAGCGGTTAAGCGACGCGCCACTGCCCTGCAGTGTCATGTGCGCCCAGCGGTGGGCCTTGTGCGGTCCATGTTCCTCCTCCCGAGCGACGAATCAATAATTTAACTACCACCTCCCACAGTGGGCAGTTTGCACACTATATGGTGGTCGGTTGTGATGACGCCGTAAGGTCACGTGACCTAGATGGCCCACCTCCCTTCTAGTTTGCTCTCAGGGCACCGCCTGCCAGAGTCATACTGGTGATTGTTCGCTCACAACGCTGTTGCCGACAACGACAACATCGCATTTTCTGGGCAAAGGGGACTTTAAAGCTACGGCATTAAAAACAGCAATATGGAAATAAGAATACCAAGTTGTTTTCTAAGCAGCAAAACAGACACGTAAACAACCCGTCCTTATGATCATGTGTCCGAGAGTTACCTTAGAGTTTTCCTAGCGAGCAAGAAAGGAAACAGCGTAAAGATGGCACGTAACCAGCCAGATCACTCCGTTACGTAAATTTTTTAGCCTCATCAACCCAGCTGTTTAATTTTTCCTCCAGACGTGGCCGCAGGTTTTAGTGTCTGGGGTACATCGTTTCGCCGCCATTACCTATACCACGTGTACGGATCATTGTAATTAACGATTTGTTATCCTGTGATTCTTGAGATGCATTCTATGCTGGAATCATCATTGATTTATTTATTGTGGGATGTTCACTAACAGCTCGAGAGTGCTGACCCCACAGCCTATACAAAGCGCTCACCCGTAAAACATGAAATCGTGTCGAATTCTGTCTACGCTGGCCTGGAACCCTCTTCTTTTCACCAATTTTACGGCCCTTTCATGATATCACCATATACCACTTTGTATCATCCAGCGTTCAACTAGGTGCTTTCGGTGTCTTTAACAATAGGGCCACAATACCAGCTATGCGAAGACTTTCTCTGCCACTTTTAGCCGCTTCTATAACGTCTAAATTTAATATTTAAAAGGATGGTTGGCTAAAGGCAAAGGCCGGCAGCAAAATCGTACGTTTGGTGTTGCTCATAATAAACTATAGGGTTTGTGTTGTTTATAGTATTTAATGGATATTTACTGCTACGAGTATCACTTTCTGCACTGTATATTTATTTGGTAAGCCTCATCACAATGGACCAAAACGTGCATAACAATCTTGTACCCCTGCTGGACAGCGAACACATTTTGAGCGAGTGTAGAGGCTCTTTAATGAACGCCTTTCTCGCTGTGAACGTGATAGTGCTGCTTGAAAAGTGAAGTAGCCGTAACCAGGCTGCTTGGTGGCTTTTAATATTGCTTGATATTACTTATTATTACTCCTCACCATGTGCTAATACCTCCTACTTGCTTATATCTGAATATATTTTACGCGACCCACGCCGAACGTATCTACCGAGAAACCAAATTTCTTAAGCTCTTACACTTTCTTGTGGGCAAGTGGCTGTCAAAATCTCCTAAGTTATGCAGCAATCATCGTCCTAGCTTATAAGATCGAGCTTGAAGAAGATAGTGACAACAAGAAAAAGACAAAAATGATAAAAAAAAATTCTCTTTCGCGGAGGCTGTGATGACAGCCTGACGAGGTGTGGAAATATTCTCATTCCAAGTTTGTTTTCTTTAAGAAAAAAGATGACACCGGGCGCACTCTCGCTCCCAGCGTGCTGATCGGCTTTTAGAGTTCCACTTCGCCCTTCAGCAGTTGCAAGGACGGCGCAAGGCGAGCAGTGGTAAAACAAGCGCTGCTCGGCGTCAATATATCGACTGCGCAGAGACCCGTCGTCGCTGCGTGCCTTGCAGCGCACGTCAAAGGACGTGCGCTGTCACTTCGGCGGGCGCAATAATTATTAGAGCGGCGCGAGAGCGGGGGGCCGCCTTGGAGGTGGCAGCGACGATAGCGACGTCGATAATGTCGCGCCATCTAGCGAACGGGCACCGTGGCTTAAAATATGGCGCACGAACACGCGCCCCGAACGTGACTTTGCCTAGGAAACTCGGCGGTGCCCGCCGCCGCGCCTTTGCCAGCCGCGCCTTGATGAACGAATTGCCGCCGAACGTGCGTTGGAAAGGCTGGGAAGGGAAGGGGAGGACGTAAACAGGATGAGAAAGTTCAGCGCATGATAAAAAAACGGGCATCGAATGCGAGGGAGGAAAAAAAAAGGACAGAGTGCAGGAGTGCGAAAGAGGGGCGAAGTAGGATATTTGTTATTCTTCTGTTCGCAACGGCGCCTGTGGTGTCGTCTTGCATAATTTGCAGCCTGACACATGAAACAAAAAAAAGAAAGAAAGAAAAACAGAAATCCCACAGGGAGAAGTAAGGCTGACATCGTGACTTTTATCGTGCTCGCACTTCAAGGACGAATATAAAGGGCTGCCTGTTTATGACCAGAAAGGAGAAATGCTTTTGAAGTCCACTGCACTTTTTCTTATGTTAGTCAATCAATCAATCAATCAATAAATCAATCAATCAATCAATCAATCAATCAATTTGGGCATTGGTTCAGTCAATCAGTCGATCAATTAGTCACTAATGGAGGCTCAAGCCGTCGTGCTTTATTTATTTATTCATTTATTCATTATTCCTCAAAGGTCCAGAAGGACATTACATGAGGGGTGGGCTGACAAAATTCAATTATTTTGGACACAGATGATCTTCGATGGCGGATTTGAAAAGGACTGGATTGATGATGGTCGCCACCTCGGATGGAAGGCCATTCCAGTCGTTGGCTGTTCTGAGGAAGAAAGACTGCTGATGCGGTCAGATGCGAAAGCCCTTGTCAACAATCAGCTGAACTCGCTACAACGAGTATAGCGCTCATTTTTCAAGCCACCAGAAGAATTATCCTCTATATGATAGAACGCTCGAAGGCATTCCGTTGGAAGCATTGCAAGAACTGCTGTGACGCTTCTCCAGTTTTTTTCATGTTTCATTCCCGGTGAGCTTCACACTGCCACTTATGAGCACCTACGCTAGCGCCTGCCACCACAGTGCTGTCACAAGGGACGCCGATAGGCGAAGTAAGTTCAAGCACGGCGAATACGCGACCAAAAAAAAAAAAAACGCGCCGACGAAATGCACGGTACAGGGGCGGTCGAGGGACGAGGTTTCCTGCCCAGCTGATGGGAGTCCAGGTATACGTGATTCGAGTAGTTCGCGCGGCCAAAATGAGCGGGCAAGTGGTGCGTGGCTTATTGGCCCCCAACGAGCCGAACAGAGCCCCGAGGGCGTGCTGTCTACGTCGTAGGCCGCAGAACGAGAAAAGGAGCTAAAGAAAAACGTAAACTGGTAGTAAAACACTATGAGGAGTACTTCCCTTCGATTCCCCATCCCAGTTACTGCCAGGGGAGAAAAGGCTGTTCCCGCCTGTGCAGAGGCAGAGAGAGACAGAGAGAGGGCGTGTAGGATGCAGGGCCGTACATGCGGCTCTCCCTTCTAATTATACAAACCTTTATTAATTGGTCCAGGGTTCCGAGCCATCCGCGCTGCGAGTCCGTATAACCTGCTCCGAGGCACGTATCAGCGCGTGTGCGGGGAAAGGGGCTGTCGGAGAAAGAGGGAGCCGAGTACAGCGGAAAGCGGTTCGCAGACACTCATCGACCGAGCGTCAATTACGACCCTTTTGCGGCCCGGGCAGTGAGGGCGCGTGCTCGTTCGCTGGTCGCGGAAGCAGCAGCAACAAAATGGAGCAGCGGAGGCGTGCGATGCTGTGGCCGGCTGTGGCACAGACCGGAGTCCAGCCGAGAAATGCGTGCGAAAGCAAGGAGTGAAGTACGAGGCGAACAATTCGGTGATGGGGAGTTGCGTGGGTGAGCGGATTATTTTTTTGTGCAAAACGGGAGGAAGAGGGGTGAGGGGACGGAGTAGTGGACGTTGGGCTCGGGAAGGTACACTATGGTACACGTGCAGCTTTGGATCAGTGATGGCTCTTTCATGTGCAATCGAGCATATCTCGTCCTTGGAAGAAAGTGAGGATTGAAAGAGAGAAATGAGGGAGAGTGGCGGGAGAAGTTTGGGGGGTGTATTTTCAGTTTCTCGCTGTCGCGATGGGGATGGCTGAAGGCCGAACGTTTCGATTCTTTGCCGTCCTTGACGGTCACAGTGCAAACACGACGAAAGAAGCGTTTAATCGTTGCTAATGAAGGCACTCCTCATTTCTTTGTATCAGATGAATGCGCTATAAAAAATTACGTTGGTATTGATACACGCCATACTATATTTGTCCACGTACTCTATTACAAGCTATTTGCTCCCCTACTGGCAACAACAGTTTTTTTTCTCACAGCGACATTAGCCTGATAGCCGACCGTAGTCTCCGCCGAACTCCAATCTTCACACTCTTCTGCTCTTGACCAAATCCGTACGAAAAGAACGTAGTCAACCTTCGAAAACCATCCGGGAATTAGGCGACCATGCCCTGCGAGAAATACTCCAGTGCTGTCGAAAAATTAGATGCCTCCAATCCTCCGTTCCAACCGCCAACAACAAAGCCCTTCAGAGTTCTACTCGCCGTCTACTCACTTTAATAGCTTCCGGGAGCAAAACTCCAGCGCAGAAGTCCGAGCACATTGAAGTGCTTCGGCCCAACAGCACCTGAACTTGAAGTATCCCGCGTGCAGTGTCGTCCCCAGAACAGTCGTTCTATCAGATGAGTTGAACTGGAACTTTGAAAATGAAAAGAAATCAAGCTCCAAGGTTCCTAATGAAGGGGGCCGGGGGACGACGGACAGCGTCACAATACCGGAAACTTCGCTCAATTGAGTTAGCAACTACGACCGCAGAACGCTTCTTTGTCCCCGCCTTTCTTCGTTTCGGTACTTGTCGAGTTGGCGACATTCTCGAAGAAGACTTCTATCGGTCAGCTGGCAGGGGAAAAAAATAAAAGAAAATAAAAGCAGGCGTATGAAGCTAAACAAGATGAATTAAATGAATGGGACGCCGGGAGCCTTTGAAGCTTTCTAATAGCAGCGCAGCCGAAGTATACGGTCAGCCGGTCGACACACGCTGCGCTGTAGGCGAGCTTTGTTGAAGGATGCTACCGCGTCTCGAAAGCGAGACACGCTGGAGAGCGGGCCATGACGAAGGGGCCGTGGAGGAGTTGGAGGAAGACACTGGAGATGATTGGGCTCGCCCCCAGTGGCGGGCAGAAGCGGTAGCCGCCAGAGTGAACGTGGTGGGGGCAGCAGAACAAAAGAACTCCTTGTTATCCGCGCGGTCCACTTGACTGGGCGTGGGGAAGCGTGGGGGGGTGGCCTTCTCCCCAACAGGGCACATTGAGCGATGGCGTCCCAAATATCACTCCCGCCGTATTACAGAACAATAGACATCGGGCCCGCGCGCGCGCATCGTTAGGGAGGCAGCAGATGATCGAAGCTGCGCGTGCTTGTGCCTTGCCACTTTACTTCTCGGTGTCGTTTTTTTTTTGTCCTTTTGTCTTCCTATCTCAAGAAGTTGTGGCGGGGTTTCCTCACGGAGACCTGCTCGAAGCTCCTTCACTCAGCCTGGTGACGTTTTGTTTGTTGGACGCAAAAGGAAAGGCAATCGTTCCTCCCAGAACTTGTTTCCAAGAAACGCTCTTCCGCATCTTGCTGCTTAGGTATTGTCAATCAGAGCTTGCCTATTTGTACCCGCCCTCTTGTGTTTCCAATGGTGCCCTGGTAGTCTTTGCGGGATATAGCTTCTTTATTGGCGTACTTCGGTCAGTACTGTACATGGTTCGTATGAAGAGGCCTTACATATTTTCAGCTATGAACATTCGACGCATTGCTGTCAGTCATTTTAGAGCGGCAGCTGATAAGGCGGCGTGGAAGTGAAACATAGCGCCGGACTCCACAGCTTGAAATTTGTTCACTTCGACAAAGTGCCCATCTGCGAAGTGACCGAGAAAAAAATTGCGTAGGACGATCACCCAAAGTGGGCTGAGAAATGAGAGCGGCTACTTATTTCCTGACATAAGGATTGCAGAGGTGCTTTTAAAAAATGAGGATGAGATGTGTTCAGGCAGAGCCGTGTGCACAGGTGGATTTGAGAGATTCTATTAAGGTGTGGTTGTGATGGACGCATGGAGAAGAATACTAAAATATTTTTTATGCATTATTTTGCATTATTCGATGAAAGCAAATGCGGCTTGCGACCCATGTAAAATGCCGAAGGTCCAGGTATTGGCACTCATGCGCGGCCTGTTGGCGGATGGTTTCCGCGGACATCTGGACATTCATGCGTTTATGGCGTACGCGTAGATTCCCGTGCGTGGGAGCAGGGCTTCTGCATCCGCCTTCGTTCTCCGGTCAACGGGTCTCATCGCTTGTTCTGCTCAGGGCGTCCCTCTCGCAATGAGCGGTCCTCGGATAGTGCGGAAACCTTTTGTAGCACCCCTGGCGGCAGCTACAATTTGTTTTTGAGCAACTGAAATACGCAATAACTGCCTCCCTTCTTGGTAGACACCCCTACCACGCCGTGAGGGAAGGAACAGAAGGAAGATAGGAGTGGAACACGAAAGAAGGAGGTGCCGTTGTGGAGGGCTCCAGAATGATTTCGACTACCTGGGGATATTTAAGGACGCTTCTAAGGGCGCCATCAGTGACGTCACCAGAGAGAAGAAATCTCATTGGCCGGAGGTTGTGATGTCACCATCTCAGCAATGACATCGCGGAATCGGAAGTGACGTCACCATGACAGGTTCGTCTATGTAAAGCCTGCACGCGCCAATCGTGGCAAGTGATATACGGTAAGATCTCGAGAAAAGCAACCTGCCGAGTCACTTCGAATGCTCTCGAATAGCTTCAAATGCTATCGCATTGGCAACACATAATGCATAAGGTTGTCGCTGTTTTTTTTTTTTGCATTATTACCCTTCTCTCTCGTAACATTCCCTCTCCCGTTGATCTCAGCTTGCCTTATTCTTCCTTGCACATTCGTATACGGGTGACTGTGCGCCTCGTGACCAAACTGTGGCAGAAGAAATTGACAGGCACTGTCAATAAAACCCATCCATGCATTTCCTTCGGTAGCGATAGCAGTACGGCATGCAAGCACTGGTGGCGCTTGCATGCATCTGACTCATAGCATAGATAGCTCGAGCCACGAGCATCCTCTCTCTGCCGAAGGTCCACAGGGTCGTGTATGCGTGGTTCGCCAAAATTATTCCCTTTGCGATAAGGCAGGTTAAGGAAAAAAAAAAGACTCAGTAGTAGTCCTACTACAGTGGGTGCACACTGGGACTGTAACGCGAAGATTGATTAAGGAGGTGATGAAAGAGGCAGAGATTTGAAAGACTGAAAATTTGTACGCTAGCTATTCAGTGCTTGAGATTCACGCGACCGGCGTAAACTTTTTTTTTCACCACTCCCCAATGAGAGGACGCATCGGTCGCCGGTGAACCCCCCCCTCCCCCCGGTAAGGCCAACGATTTGGAAATCATGGACTACGATTCACTTCCATAACGGTTAAATTACTAACCGGGCATCAGTGGAGAGGCACACCCGCTTTCGCATTTCTCTGCCACACGAGCATTTAAATTCACCACGGGGTATACACAGTTAGGTGTCAAGTAACGCTGTAGGTGTTGAGCCGCAAGTGACAATGCATATTCTTCTTGGCTTTTTCTTCGTGGGAAATGTGAATGCCATCGGGCTGTCACGGCGCCTTGCTAACGGTACCAGCTAGGAATAAAGCCGGCGCAGCCCTTTGCATACTGTGACACCTGAGCCACTCTTGTCCCCTTTAGCCTAAGTCCCGAAAGACATGCTTCCTTTTTAGCATGCCAACGCGTGGCTCCTCCTTGTAGACAGCCCCGGTGAAAAACATTTTATACCACGCTCTCTACCGTGCTTGCGTCAAGGGTTAACCTGCCCGACAGGTTCCATGCAGAGAGAGCAAAAACAGAAAAAAAAACGAAAAACACCTGAAAGAACTTAGGCTGCCCATTTACCTGGATGGCAACAGGGAGCGCATCTAACTCGCCAGGAGACAAGCCAGCGCAAAAGCAGCAGGTGAGAGGTCGACACCCTCGACGCGGCTCGCTGCTCTGCCGGAGTGTACGATACCTCTTTTCTGCTTCCACCATAATTTCGCCTTGTAAAAAGGGCTTTCCTGCTTCTGATTTTTTTTTCTTCACAGCCTTCCCCACGCTACGCCCCTCCGCCAAATCTTCCTCACTCCGCCTCCCCCTCATCCTCTTCCGCAGGCCTTCCGTACCACTTCTCCCCTGTCTCGACTTCTCCATTCAGCTTCTCACAGCTGTCGCCTTAATTTGCGCCCGAACGTCAACGAGAATCGTAAAAACGTCCGGTCGTCCGCTGGCTCCCTTTCCTGCGGAGAGAAGGGAAGCAGTTGGGAAGAGTCAGGTCACGCCCGAGAATCGTCTCGCCTCGTCCGCCCCTCTTCTCCCCACGGAAGGAAGGGATGCGACTAACTCGCGTAAGGAAGAAGGGCGCGCGTGGTCGTCTCCGCCGTGGGGCGCAGCGAGCCGTGACAGCCCTTTCACCGCACCCGCCCCGTCGTGCCGAAAGACACGAGTTAGGACGTGCAGGCGTAGGCTGGCTGCAGGCTGTCTTCGGAGCGCCGACCCGGTGCGTTACGTTTCCGGCAGGGAGAAATGACGTTGAAGTTGTTGTGCGAAACAGCCGCCTCCAACCGTAATGCTTTTTCGAGTGCGTATACTTCGCCAAGACTACTCTTCCTGCGATAAAGTTCAACGTTCGCGTTGACGTTAAGGAAAAAACCACCGTGGTGCACCTTAAACTACCGGCTTTAGTTTAAGCGAGTTAAACTTGGAAGTCAATCTCGCTAGAACGCACACTATCATTTCATTGTCTTTGCCCATGAGCAGTTCACCTTCTACTACGTTCTTCCTCTGTAGTAGTCTGGCTGTAGTAACTCGGAACGCAGCTAGCTCAGACTCCTGTCCTGGTCTTTCTCCTGCGTTGCAAGACTGACGGTGCGCTTGAAGCTTGACAGCAGTCCGTCATGACACAAACACACAACGTTTGAGACGAAGTAAAGCCATGGTTGTCCTGAAAAAAAAAAAAGGCATGTACTCGAAGCTGCAGCTTCATAGCACGCAGCATCTTCGAATAACTTTTTGCAGTTCGTTGCACAACAGAAGCTTAATTGACTTAAAACAGTTGGCAGTTTCTGGGACACAAGTAACCTGGCAAGGGTTGTTTTCACGTGTCATGAGTTGTACAGGCTATGCTTTAAGTAAGGCGAACCAAAATTTTATAAACAAAGCGTTCCTTTTAGAAACTTTGAAGCCAGTGTTAACGCCTTGCGATAGATGCTTTGGCGCACCATGCTGTACGCATTATGAACAGGCAAAAATTAAATAAATCAGCGCGTCTATACTTTTATCACATAATTTTAACTGCCGAACAACTACTGGCGAACAACCAGTGATAAAAGACGAGGAACGAGGGCAGTGCAAACAACGAGCTGAACTTAACAGCAGCCCTAATAACTACGACAATGTTTGTGCAGACAAACAGTACACATTTTTTTTATATAGATTGCATCCCATATTCTTTAAACCATCACTGCCAACTTTAATTTCTCGTTGCATTTTAAAGCCGTCAATTTAAATGTAGCCAGCATTTTCTGCGGGAAGCATGCTGGATAACAATCGGAAATGAGTAGCAAGATACTGCCTTCTTATTTTTTGTTCGTTTAAATAAAAACAAAACAAAGACTATCAGACTTTTCGTACGTCAGGGATACTCTGAACTGCGCCAAATCAAAAGAAAACGATCCTCGCCTGAGACAACACAGGGTGCCTATGCAGTGGCGAGGAAAGAAGATCACGTAATTAGCAACGATTCCCATCGTTCCACCTCTCTTCCACGTAAGGCAGCGTCTCCCATTCTCGCTGCGAATGACAGCCGGCTCTGCGTGTGTAGTGCCTTTTGTTCCCAATCGCTTAGCTGCCGAGCCGCCGTCCTTTCCAAAAGCGCTGGGAGGAGACAGGCTGCTGAGAGAGCCGACAGGTATCTACCTCACAACTCTATGCGTGCCTAAGAGACGGCGACGACCGTTTGATTAAGAGGTGGCGTGCGTCGACAGCGACGGGAAGTAAAAAAAGAAAAAGAAAGGACGGTAGTGGCGGCAGAAACGACGAAAGCGGTCACGGGGCATTCACTCGTCAAAGCGACACGCATTTTTTTCTTCTATCTAGTTAGGAGTGTTTCGTGACAACCGAAACGATGCTGCTCTCGACTGCTTTCGTGTCTCGCGACTATACCGCGCACGACGCTGCGGTGTGCCTGGCGCCTCTATAATCGGGTCGCATCCTGCGAAGCGCTATATTTGCGTGTCATGGCTGGAAACGAGTGTCGGAGGACTCTTTACGTGCTCGTAGTGGAGACGCCAGAGGTCACATTGTTGACAACCTTACTTTTTTGGGAAGGGGGAGGGGGGTGGAGTTAACGACCAGGTATGTAGAGTGTTTCGTGCCAACGAAGAGATCGGCTGTCCGCGTAATGGGGACCTACGATGTGCGTTTGAAATGGTACTGTTCATCCCTCCCAACGGAGGGCGTTTCCACTGTGCGATGCGGTTAAACGGCCCGTATCGATATATGCACTAGTGGCCAGGAATATTGGCTCTTTCTTTCGCGTGGTTTAAGAAAGTTCTTCCGTGTTGTGTGCCCTTTTCGTTCATCATTCGCACTTGATTGGGATATAAGGAGGCATTTAATGAATGTAAATCCACATCTCATGCTCTTAATGTTGTGCCATCCGCAAGCTCATGTGTTTATTTTCATAGCTCTATACATTTTATACCCTAGCCCTCTTCTGAATAATAACTGCTTGTTTATGAGCACACACCTCTATCACACCAGTATAGCAATATTATACGTAGCACTAATTTCGATCGACGCATATTGCTTTTATTTTGATCGCTCGCCTACGCCCTTTTCCTCTCTTTATGTGTATTAGGGTTCATTATATTTTTTTGTTCCTCTTTTCCTCCATTCGAGGGCCCTACTCAACGAACTTCGACTCACTTCGGGCATGCTTGTCTTCCTACTGCCAGTCCCAGGTGGCAGCATTTTCTGCCACCCCTTCTATTCCCATCTCAGTTCGGGGAAGGACTCGCCCACTTCCTCGGCCGAACAACAGCAACAATTCTTCACTCTCCTCTCCTAGTACATCCACACTGCGTTGGCCGAATAGTGATAAGAAACTTACTACAAGGCTCAGCACCTACGGCATCATTACTTACCTTTCGAACTCTTAGTTTGCTGTTTAGGGCGTGCAAGGTTGTGCGGGGCAAATTGCAAAGGACGCGTTTCAGTTCGACGGACCTGGCTTGAGCTGTTTCCTGAAGCGTTTCTAATTCGTTAATCATATGGCTTCCGCTCATGCGGCCTCCGAGTGAGCGGCGTGAGCATGACCGAACCTCCGCTGCAGCAGCGTGCTGCTAAGCGGTGTTTGCTGTGTGCAACAGTAAATGAACATATCTCCGCTGAGTGTCGAAGAGTTCAAGGGACAGCAAGCACACTGTCTCCACTTTCCCACTGCGGCTGGTTTATTTTGGTTTAACTGAGTCGCCAAAGCAGCGCGAATCGGCACTGAGGTTGCAAACCGGCTTGCTGCAATGCCCTGAAATGCGTCCAGCATTGGCGCTTAACTTTTGTTTTTAGTTGGCACGTTCCTTCTTTCCTTTTTTTTTTGCTTCCTATGGTCTTCGCGCCTTTTATGTCTCCCAAAATTTTATTCAGGGTTGGCAGCAAGCGGAACCTTTCATACAAAAATCTGTTTGCTCAGCATTACGCAATTATTGTAAAACAGTAACTTGAAAGCAAATTCATGCGCTATTATTTTTTTAAAACATGAAAACGGCAGAAGGAACATCGAGTGGAAGAAACACAACACGGAAAGCGCTGATTAACAACTGCTCGCTTATTCGCGTTTCTTTCCAGCCACCCATATGCCCTTGCGCTGTTTTCCACCTTGTAAAGACATGCATGCACCAACTAGCTCAACAAGCTTTATTACAGAACCCATTATTAGAACAGAAGATTTGTTTACACTAACTTCTTGAGGTATATTTTAATATTTTTTTTTTGTACAGATACTTTAGGCGTATCTGAACCAACTACCGGTAGTTTCATTTGCATCACTATGAAGGGGTCTGGAACAGTTCTCCAGCCTCAGAAAAAAAAAGAAACGAAGAAAGAAAGCACGTAGAAGCACATGCCAGACTCCTGATCGACGACGGACTTAAGTGCTCGTGCCATACCTCGGATAGCTGCAGCCACATTTAAACCATTTTGCAAGCGACGAAAACCAGGACACCCCCCGCTAATAGACTTTCACGACCGCATTTAATTTTTAATGGCCTGTCCTTATCGAGAACAACTTAGAGTTGAAACTTACCATACTGACCGCGTCTGCACAGTACATTGCATATACATGCCGTAGTTAGTGAAAAGGAGCGGTTTCTGCCGTTCAAGATATCACACCATCAAGCAATTTTATGGAAACATACTGGCGAAGCGTGCCTTCGTGACTTTCGCTCATACAGTGTTTTTTTTTTTCTTGAAGCCAGTTTTGTGGCCGGGTTTGCACAGAGCTTAACGGCGCCTAAGGAGCGATATTGTGGCTGAGAAATGCTGAAGAAACTTCGGAGTGTCCGTTGATTGCAGCCTTGTGCTGTAACCAGAGTCATTGCATTAGGCGCAGTAAATAATTGTTGCGGGGTTTTCAAGCTGGAAAAGAAGAATGATTTGCACCTGACACGCGCGAGTGGTTTCACATCTGGAGGTGTTATATCCCATGCGTACTAGGCGTCTTTCTTAAACATTAAAGGGCAACTTGGGGACTTTTTATGGGAAAATATTTTACTGCAGGTTAACCCTATGTCTTGCTCATTTTCGAAAAATTATTCAGCCATGTAGACCTTAATTTCTGTACAAGCCTGTTTGGAAGTTGGCCATTTCGCGACCTCAATTAAGAACACTTGTGCACAAACAGTACTTCATTTTCAACCTTATAAATATTCCAAGCACGTTGATATCCATTTCCTGAGCAATAAATGTAAGGAAAATCAGAAGTATTCGGTCATTCCACCAGGTTGTTGAATTCAGTCATCGCATCAAACCGCTAGTTTCAAGCCCTATCCGGGCGTCTCAAGTTACACCCTCTTGGATGTGGGCGTTTTTTTTCTTTCTTATTTTTGCCATCAGTCCTCACTCCTCTGTCTACGACCGAAGGCAGCGGACGCGTTCTTGTCTGGAAGTCGCAAAAGTAAGTTCCGGTGGAACGCGCTTTCGGGCCCCGAAGCGGAATGTCCCGAGCCCGCCCAGTACCCACCCTTTCAGCATGCTTTAACTGTGTGTTTGTTTCGCTAATGCGAGCGGCGAAAGGCTGCGGGTAACGTCGGAAGATTGAACCGAGTGATGGGTTGAGTGGGGCGAAGATCCCGTGTGATTACCGTCAGATATCTAGGCCTGGTCATGGACCGCCGACTGACCTGGATGTCTGCCTTGAAGACGCTCCTCACCACGACGCAAGTGACCAAGAAGGCCTTAGAAGGGTCTCACGGACAACGCGAAAGTGAGCAGAGCCAGCCGCTTGTGCTACTGGCTTGTTCAGAGCAGCTGACGACTCTTGTTTTTTCCTGCCATCGGGATCTGACGCCAACCCGACTGAAGACCCTGAAGATCGCTCACAGTTGTGCACTCCACAAGGGGCCTAAGTTGCAAAACATGCACCTTCGCCGATGCTAAGACGTGGCCCCTCTCTCTCTTTCTCCTACATAGAGCACAGCAACGCATGGATAGGTTGCAGCAAGAGTCGGCCGAGCTTTCTCCGCACCCTTCTCAACAGCCAGCTTGTCTCGCGCATTGGCCAGCTGCGTAGGCTATACAAAAATATGATAGGAAGCCCGCCTGCTTACCACCGAACCTCTGCCTAGTTTTTTATTTAAATACTGAGCGGCCGCCGAGCACGATCGCTGCTATCGCTGCCGCCGAGTTGTTTCTGTTTGCGGGCTCCAAGCTCAGCACCGAGCTCAGGATTCCCCCCAGTCTTTTGTTGGCTGTCTACATCTGAGTCGGTGCGATCATTTCAGCCGCATGAAGTACCATAGATCTCCCGAGTCTCTCCAAAAAAAAAAAAACTGCTTCGTGCGCTGTACAACAGGAGGTAATTGTATAAGCTAGGCAGGTCCTGAACAGATGCCTCACTGTCTACAAGGAGCTATCAGTGATACCAACGAGTAGAAACGTGGCCGCAGTTGAAATCATCATGTAGCTCCAGCTTACACGGTGATGTCGCCTCCAATTCCCGGTCTGCTCCATTGCTGCAGAAGCAGCAGTCCTACACCAACGCAGAGAATGCAGCCTCTGGCGACGAGCACAAGCGGGTCCACAGCCTGGGTTCTTGACTACCTAGCCCTGGATCTGACCTCACATTCGAGTAGCCATCAACACTGATTCAATAGCCGCTCTTCCCAGCCTTCACCACCCAGAGGGAAGAAGTCTTTCTGCATCGCTGTTGGTGGTCGCGGTCCTCAACTGGAAAGACTCTGATTTCCAGGTGCTGCACAGGCCCCCTTTCCGCCAGGCCATTGGTATAAACGAGAATGTGGAGGCCCTTGCCAGGGCTGCCTCAGAGCCCTATCATTCAGCAACAACGGATGTCATCCGATTACATTAATGCGTTAGCATTAAAGGGCTTAGTGCAAGCGGAAATGGCGACCGCAGTCTGTCAGTAGCCAGTAGCAGGTAGCCCGCCCACCACGATGGGCAGGTGGAGACCTGCTTAGCAGGCTGCCAACGAACATAGCGTGCTACCTACACGAATTTAGTATCCTACCTCGGATATAAGAAACCTCAGTATATCACCTTATAACGAACCTAAGTGTATAGCCGCGGATATAACGAAGTTTAGAATGACAACTTTGGATATAACAAAAGTTTGGCTGCTAACGGAATCAAACGATCCCCTGATGATCTCCTGAGAGGTTTACTCCAGGGATGTCATCCCACCTTTCTTATCGTATGCCACGCTGACATCGGAGTCGCCGCTGGCAAATAACACCTCCTGGAGCCCAGTTGCAATATAACATGCAGGAAACACACACTGCTTTTTCAGCGACGAGTTGGCTATGTTTGGATCGGCTCCTGAAAATGCCGACATGGCCACGGCCGCTCCTCCGTATCCACCTTCGACGAGGATGACGAGACCCTGGAGCACATCGTGTGCTCCTGCCCCTAACGAAGCAGATTGCAGGGCTCTCGCCTCAAGACTTCGGTTCCGCAGCCTCCCGGCCGGGACCATGCATAATCTGTTTTCCGAGGGCCAGCAAGCCACGGCCTTCAAGTACCTGTACACCACCGGACTTGCAGCTGTCACCTGAGGCAACACATTCTTCCCATTCCCCATCCACCATACCACTCCTCCGAAATAGGCAGTGAACAGTGCTCTCTCATGTAAAATAGATGTAGTCTATACCTCCCCAACCATTATATACAATACAAGGACTACACATGACCCAACAGGCTTGTATCTCTGTGAAGGGCACTTTGCTGACATGCGAATAAGCACTTAACAAAATTGCGTTTTATAGCGTGATATAACTTTTGTAAACGCAATTAAGGCTACGTCAGTGATTGAACAAATCCCTAAGTTTTGTCACAAACATCCCCTCCTTGTTGATGTCAAACTCTGCACTGTTTTCTTTTTGTGTGTTTGTGTGAAACAGGAAAGAAAACACACTAGGCATAGGAGACAGCTGGCTCTACCAAATGGCGTGATCCGAACCTATGATGTCTCCCTTCCTTCTTTTTACTAGTGCTTCAAGTCATGAGCACTGCTGATCGTTGGAAAATGAACCACCGACTATTCCAAGTTTCCTTCCTGCTTAGGCTAAAGTCAAGTCGACAAAAAAAAAGGGACTATTTCTTGCATGTTTTAAACCACCGGTCTCTGCAAGTCTACGTGGAGGCATTGCTTATAGTCCGAAGGGTGTTACATCCTGTACACGGATTGAAGTCTTTAATAATTGTAGTTAAAAACGTAGAGTGCGTGAAACCGGCACCCTGCGTGTTCACACACAGAGATATTGGGTGCATTTGTAAAGGAAGCGGTGTAATTCTGCGCTGTGCCTCTGGAAATCATAACGTGGAGCGCTTTGCTATGAATTTCTTGTCTAGGGTGTGGGAACGCCCACTGGCACCATCTTCCACTCTCTCATTTTGAGCACTACTTTATTTTCATGTTGTCATGATCTCTAGTGACTGGGATAACTTGTTTATAATGCTCAAATGCTGCGTGCATGTTATTACATAAAAAGAGATCTTGACTAGCATGACTTCGCAAATAAACGTCGCCTTTGAAAAAAAAGCGCTCATTTTTTCCTGTTCGCAGAAACTTCTCGCCCGAATACTTTCCACGTTTTCTTTTTTTTTTTCATTTCTCTGCACGACGAGTCGCGAGAGCTCCGAATCAAATTGGAAACAGGCATCCACACTTTGGCGCTCCTGACGGTGTCTATCCTCGGGAGACCAAAAAACTCCAGCGCGTCGCTGTTCTTTAGGCCGTATAAAACAAAATGCGCGCTCGAAAAATGACGTGAGCGTACTTAAACGGCAGGAGAAGAAAGTAGCGCACTACAATTGTGTTTGCGAATCTTCGTGAGCGAGCGAAACGCAAAATCCCGAATAAACAACGAGAAAAATAAAGAAAAAGGCGTGAAATGCGAAGAAAGCAGCGGAGGAAGCGTTAAGAGCCGTTCCTCGCGAACTACCTCACTCGGTTCTCGGCGACTTTGCGTTCCCCAAGGTAGGCACAAATGGAACTCAAGAGAAATGTTTGCCGTTACTGGAGCGAAGCGCGCTCTCCATGCGCTGAGTGCGTACGTTTTCAAGTTGCGATGCCGCCCGTGTTGCTTGCGAGCTTGCTTGAGCCCTCGGCTCTGTTTCTTCGCCGCTGCCGCTCTGCTATGGCACGCTTACGCATTCCCCGGCATTGGTTCGACGGCTGATTTCAGGCTCCCGACTGCTCTCAACTCTTTGGCTTGCATGCACGCACCAATAAAACATGCAGACAGCCTTCTTCAAGGATGCAGATGAAGAGTTCACAGCCTCGGAGAACGGTAATAAAAAGGACACGAAGAAAGAGATATACATAGACAAGGGGGGGGGGGGGGGGGGGGGGGGGGCAGCTAAGAAAAACGAAGAGGAAAAAAATGCCCGCTTTTGCCTCTTCCACGCAGTCAGCAGAGTCAAACTCTGCAGTGATAGGGCTATAGGCTCGCGCCTCGTGGTTGGTGCTTTCAAGAAGCACAGTTCAATCCTCTTGCATAGGAAATCATCGCTATACGGGCTGTCTTTTTTTTTTCTAGTGCAGAATAGGACTGTTGTCTTTTATCCTGGAATGTGTGGTTCGCTGTGTTCCAGCGCGCCCCCTTCTGGCACTTCTTTTCAGCAGACGACTGACTGTTCGCGTGAGAAACTTTGCATATCGTGTTTGCTTGCGTAGCTAGCGAAGGTTCACTCAGAAAAAATAACGACGTAAAGCATTGCGAAGTAAAATATACCGGTTGTTTTGCTGCTTGCATGGTTCGCTGGGCAGAATCAGCTGCAGTAGGAAAATATGCAAAGAAAGAAAGTCACTAAGGTACTTAAAAGAAACAAAAGAACCATCAACCACATGAATAAAGAGAAAACTGTATTCAGCAAAGAGAAATAACAGCCTGAAAGCACTAACAAATATATCAGTGTAGATCCTTTAAGTGATCGTTTATCACAATACCATTTCTATCTCTGTTTTATTTTTGCAAATCGAATGACCGGCCGCGTTTTATACTTGAAATTCATACATTAATACGCTTAACAGCTGGAAAATTGTAAAGTACGAGTTGATGAAATTAATAGATTAAGGTTGTGTTACACACTGTTTCTTTTTGCACTCCATTTATTTCATCTGGGCATCTGTGAACTCGGACAATGAAATTTCCTGTTTTATGCTTCCCATCTGCAACAGTTTTGCTCGAACTTCCCTCAACGCGAAAATGAGTGAAACCGGCAATACCTACAGTTCGTGATACCTTCCGCGTGTTTGCCATGAAAAATATAAAAGGCTACTCAGCCCTCTTCAATGCCGAACAATATCTGTGGTTAAGGATAAGCATCCAAGTTGTAATATTGTGCATATTTGCCGCGCGGGCTTTCCTTCTGCTGATGTTGTGAGTGGGAGGGGTGGTATGTTTTTTGGGATGGGTGGTATTATGATACGTTCCCTTATTTTCCCATCGAGATCCATGATTTGAGGTGAGTTCGGCCTGCATTTCACGTTGACACCTTCTAGAATTTTTCTCCCGGCTGCAGTTTTGGAGAGTCGTGTTATCTGCCCTGTCAACTGCGCCTCAATGAGTTCTTCCGCCGTATATATTACGCCTAGACCCATGAGCCTAGCTGTTGGGGTGTTGGGTGGTAGTCTCAAAGACGTTTTGTATGTTCTGTGTGTTAGAGCGTCTATCCTATTTCTTTTCTTTTGTGTGAGTCTGAGATACGGGAGTGCGTAGCATATGCGGCTGAGCACAAAGGCTTCCACTAACCTTATTGTTTCTTTTTCTTTCAGTCCCTTGTTTTTGATGGTGACCCTCATTATGAGCCTAGCTGTTTGGTCAACGTAGTTAGTCAAATTTTTGATTAAGGTAGAGTTTTGTCTATTGCTTTGCAGTCGCATTCCGAAGATACTGACTTCTGTGACCGTTGGTATGTCAAGGTTGTCTATCTTGAGTTTGATGTTTTGATGACTTTCCCTGCCCAGTGGGGGATTATGAGCAGCTCGGATTTGGAAGGAGAGCAGGCCAGTCCGGCTTTTTTAGCAACTTCGGTTACTATGTTGCCACCTGCTTGTAACGCTTCTTCTACCTCCGCGTCGCTGCCTTTCTTTATCCACAGCGTACTTTCGTCTGCGTACATGCTGTGCAGGAGGAAAGCCCGCGCGGCAAATATGCACAGTAAACTTAAAGACGACAGGTCAGCGCTGTATGTCGACGATGCCGAGTACAGGCACAAAGAGGCATATGTTGTGGCTATAGCTGACCACAAAGGAGACTGCATAGCAGCTGCGACCATACCAGCGAAAAGTCCGGAAGAAGCAGAAAGAGCAGCAATAGCATACGCCATGTGCATAGAAGTCTCGCAGGAAATGACCATAATAAGCAACTCAAAAACAGCGATAAACAACTTCATAAAAGGCAGAGTACATCCCCCGCCGCAAAGCTAATTAGCAAATACCGCCCAGAAACTCGTGTCAAAATAATATGGACCCCCGCACATTCAGGCCTCCCAGGAAACGAAAATGTACACAAAATAGCCCGAGAACTAAGTATCCGGGGAGGACCAGACGCGTTCCCAAACAACGGGGCCAGCTCAGCGAGGGACCATCTACTCACTTTTAGTGAAATCACAACTTTCTATCAAAGAAGCAGATTGGAATATCCCCCTCCCAACCCCACGCTCACGCAAGAGCAAAGAACCACTCTCAGGCAGCTCCAAACGCACACATTCCCATGCATCGCAATACTTGCCAAGATTCACCCAGATGTATACTCTGCAGAATGAAAAAGCTGCGGAGAGTATGATAACCTTAATCACATCATGTGGGCCTGCAGTAAAAACCCTTTAAGCGGAAGAACCACAGAGGAGCAGTGGGAGACCGCGGTGCGCAGCTCGGACCTGTGGCAACAAAAGTTGCTCACAGAGAGAGCTGACCAGGTCGCCGAGATCCAAGAGATCAAGGCCGCCAAGCGACAGTAGCCCGCCTGCGCCAGAAGAGATTCCTCTTCAAAGACTATAAATAAAGTTTTTTCACTCTCTCTCTCCAAGTTCTAATAAAGGTTAACGAATGCGCGATTGCTGTTTTTATTCGAATATAGGTTAGGCGAGTGCTGCAGCTGATTATGTAACCTAAGACAAACTTCGCATGCACACGCACATCTGCCTTAGTCTATTATTCACTTTCCGGACTGGTCCAGGCACACATATTCTATGGAGGGTCGCGCAAGTGTCGTCATTGTTAGCGCGTTAATCTAGCGCCCGAGGGGCCGCCTTTACGACAGCTGACTCCTGACGTCCGCAGTTATGGCTGCGCCCGCCTATATACACACACAGCTTCTCCTGACACGCTGGTTACGTGAAAACGCAACATCCGCGAAAAGTCTTTCACTTACCGCAGTCTCAAGACTATAGTCTATACCCGCTCTATACTCCCCAGGACTCAGTTCTGCCTGAAAAAAAGAAATGATTACTGACTGCTCACACTGCGTGTTCACTCCGAAAAGCAGAGCGCACAATACGCACGTAAAAAATGTATTGGGCGATTTAAAGAAAACGAAACGAAATAATCGCAGCGGTGGCCTAGTGGTCTGAGCATCCGCCTCGCTGTTCTGCCAGAGAGTGTTGCCCCTGAAACGGTGTCCACAACAGCCGGTATCGTTGAACCAGCTGAGGATAAGGTGGCTGTCGGACTTGACTTGTCCGGATAAATCCTGCAGACGCACAACACATGCCGGTCCTAGAGGGAAAGCTCCGATGACTACCCGTACGTGTTTTATGGGGCACAGGGAGCAATATGGTGGTCGTGCGGAGGGCCCTATTTTCTGACTCAGCTCTCACTGGCTCGAGGTCTACGGTGTTCCTCGTTGATGGTAGTGGTCTGGAAGTTCCCGAGACAGAATTCTATATTGCTTACTGTTATTTTACTTGAATGGCCCTGGCGAAGTGCATGGAGGCACCATTGTACGATGTCATGACTGGAAATGTACCAGACGCCCGTGAGCCTTAAAATCCTGATATGAATTGGAAAAAATCGGTAGCCGTTGCTAAATTATGTCCTGGCATAGTCAATGACGAGGTTTCCAGTAGAAATGGCGAGGACGAGGGCTCAAAAGTGGCATTGGCTGGAAAGGAAGTTGCCGGACGAAGTAGGGAAAATACTGCTTTAAATGTTCAGTGAAGAGGAATCTGAACTCGTCTTTTTGCCGCCGGAACTCAATCTACACGTTCCGAGCATTCTTACAAACTTCGATTTATTGCCCTGTGAGGCCGATTTGTCTAATTAAATCGAGTTAACGTCTGGCTCCCGCCTTTTTTTTTTTTTTTAATTCTCCCCCGTACGGTGGGCCGAGTCGACCAACGCGTGGAGTGGCTTTCACCCAGTCCCGTGGCGGCTTGCCGCTCTGCCATCGGCGGAGTAATACGTAGTAATCCATAGAAGCAAATAGACCGCGCGTATTTTTATTTCTGCGGGCTTATTTTGCGCCTATATAATCTGCTAATGAAGCTGTTTATGAACGCAAACCTAAAAAACAAAATAAGGCGAAAGCAAAGCCTCCACTGAGCTGGCTGAAGGCACTCCACGCGTTGGTCGACTCCGCCCACCGTACGGGGAGAATTCAGAAAATAAAGGCAGGAGCCGGACGTTAATTCGATTTAATTAAGGAAATCGGCCACACAGGGCAATAAGGCGAGGTTTCTAAGAATGCTCGGAACGTGTAGATCGAGTTCCCGCGGCAAAAAGACGAGTCTGCAGATTCCTCTTCAGTGCACCTTTAAGCGTCGGTCCCTTGCAGTTCACCAAGGAGGTTTTAGAAAAAGAGCAAAGAGAGGATGGTTCAATGAAGGCGTGTTGGCTGAAAGTAGGAAAGGTGTTCCATGGAAAGTGTTCGCACTCATATTTTGTCAAAAAAAGTTTGCTGTACCACCTCTATCATCTCGCCTCTAGCAGATAGGTTCGACAGGTAGTACTTCCAAAGTCTTGCAGATCACAGTTGTTAAGGCTTGCCCACGATAGCCCGTTGGCGGGACATCAGGGCACTAAGAAGACTACAGATCGAGTTCTGAAATAACATCACACTCGCATGCGGGAGATGCAGGTTTCAATCCCCAGCGCCACCACGTACTCACCGGTGGCACAGTGGGTAGAAGCATCCCCCTGGCCCGATGCCCGGCTTCTCTCCGGTGAATTGCTTGGAAAATAGGTCCGCGACCACACCTTGTGAAAAGAAAAATACCTTGTACCTTGGCGTTCTTTAGCTAACGCTTCCCTTGCGCCATAAAAATTCCCCATCATCATCATCATCATCAAAAACAAAGTACTTTATATTTCGCACATGCAGACAGTCCGAAAAACGTAGAATTTTAGCATCTACAGTCGATGCACTTGATTCTAGAAAGCACGGTGCTTGCTTTGAATAGCGATTAGTTGCTGGACCTGCTGTCAGCTTCCGCCGGTCCCGATCGGACATCGCAGACTTGTGTGTGCCACAGTTCCGCTTCCTTAGCTAATGTCAATGCCAGGGCACTCGGAAGAACGTATTCAGTGCACATACAGACGATGCAGGCGTCTGAAAACAATTTCGGCACGAGAGAAGCGCATATTAAGCACCTTTTACTTTATTTGCACCACTCTTCTATTACAATAAATACCGCACAGGGTAAATAAACAAAGAGGTTTTAATTTAGCAAGTTGGCTAAGTAACTCCATTTTTGCTTGCTAATCAGTATAGGCAAGTACTTCAAAAGCAAAGACCGAGTCACTGTAATAATGCTATTGGTTTCCCTTCAAATCCGATTGCAAATAAAATGATAACACCATGTATCTGTACACTGAAAACCCCAATTATGAGCACCAAGTCCTCCCCCCCCCCCTCTCCCTCTCTAAAAGAAAAGCAAGAAGTGAATCTCAAGGGAATCCAGTGCGCTGCGACAATTCACATTTGAATTTTAATGTCAAATGCGAATCACGTACTTCTGCTTCAATTCCGCAACAATAAAAGGCTTAGAGAGATGGAGATCAAGAAAGAAAGCATGTGAAAGTGGCACAAGTCGGATAAACCCAGCCTTTTTTATTTGCGCCCATTTCCGGCTGCGGAAAGCAGCGCAGGTATATTATACACGGGCTAAAGGAAAAGGCATATAAGGACTCTTACTCAGGCTGGCGCGGCTTGCAGGATGCGTTCTCGCACCTATAACCTCTCACAACCTCAGGGCCACGCTCCTTACAGGTCCCGTCTCAAATTGATCGTGGAGAGGAGAGATTGCCCCCCTCACCCACTACAGATTTCTCTCGTACCCTCCTCCTCTACCGTGGGCTTCAGCAATTCGGGTGCTGCTGGTTCCAGTTTTACAACCAGTATATCTTCCGCGGTGTGGCCTTTTACGGGTTACGTCCTCCTGGATTAGACACGTGGTGCAAAGGGACGGAAGGGGAAAAGGACGAGGAGGTTAAAGAGGGATCTAGGCCTCAAGGAAAACGCAAAGAGCCCCAACCCCTGCCTTCAACTCGGCCTGCTGCCGCCGGCAGGGGTGAAATAACAAAAAAGAAGCAAATTCCCAAAAGGCACCCGAATTTCTCGCAGCTGCGGCTCGTCGATCTGCCATTTGTTAATGGGTCGGCCCTTTCGAGCTCGTTTACGGGAAACATTTACAGCCGCTCTTTCTAGGGCCATCTCTGGTACGATGGCGTCCCCGCCGCTTCGCCGCTTCGCCGTGTTCCCCTGTTTCTTTTCTTCTTTCTCTTTTTATTCTATCTCGCCAGTTCTCGTTTCCTTCGATCGTAGGCTATCGTTTTGCGTTTACGAAACTGTTTTTTTTTTTGCTTTTTGATGGCTGTGGCGGCTGTCTGTGCGCACTTCGAATGTGAATGTCGGTGCGGCGGCATGTCTCCGCGCTGCCGTCGCTGCCGCAGCGCGGCGCTGCAGGTGGTGCTAAAAGCACTCCTTTGGGTTTGACACGAATGGATCCCTCGTTGGACCTTTCAGCGCCTAGTTCATCGACCCTTTCTTTTCTCTGGAGAGGGGAGATTTATAACCGATGTGACACCGACCCCCGATGTATCGACAACCTGCCAGTTGCACGCTAATGTGCTGCAGTCGATAGAACAAGCTCAGCACAGGAAAATTTAGCGTCACAATTTTAAGCTTCGCCGTGACGTCGGGATCATCCGCTAGTCCAGGGAAACGCGGGATACTGCGAAGTAGTTGTCGGTCTCGAATGGCTGTGTGGCCGTCGCAGCTTTTCAGTACCTTTAACGAAGCCACCAGCGAATGACGAAACTCGTAATTTTCCAGTGAGCTCCGTGCGAGTGGGACACCCAGCTCACTGGGACAATCAGCGGGAAACGAATAAAGCAACGGCAAAATTTATAAAACTGATATTGTGCAATAATCGAGTATACGCTCTAGCCTTCCGCGGCAAAGAACCACATGGAGAAATGAGACGACAACGCTTGAGGGAGTCAGCACAGACAAGGTTAATTGGTGGACAGCAGCAGAGGCCTTTGCCCTGCAATGGCTACAGTTGGAGTGATGATGATGATGGCGACGGCGACAGCAATGACGACGTTCTAATACAGGCTGAAGGGCAGTTCAAAGCAAAACCCTTGTGCACATTACAACGCAGATTTTTTAGCGGTTTGAGCATTTACCTACTTTGGTAATCGAACAAAAGGTAATTCTTCAATGCATACATTTTATTGTTTCTTCATAAATTTCCACCTCCCTTTTTTCTCTTTTTCTGTATCCGAAAATTACTACCAACACATCAACGCAGACGTCACTGAGATAACGTGAATCACACGAAACACTTTTGTTTGGCTTGGACTTAAATGATCAGAAACCAAGACAAATCATTGAAGAGACCAAAATAAAAAGGCGGATAAGCATAGGAAGACAAATATGTTCGGTATTTTGTCACAAGTTAAAAAAACGCTTTTTAATTTTATCCCGTTTGCAGCAGTGGAAGACGGCTGGTGAACTTTCTCGTTTAATTCCCCTGAGGTAGATAGTATAAGTTTGATATATACGTTCATTTTGTTGTACGTTTCCTCACCATTCATACTGCTCTGGCAAGCCTGAAAGGAACTTCAATTCCACGTATCGGACATCGTTGTTTGGGGTCAGCGTTCTCTTAGAGCTGAATCGCAACCTTCACTGCGGCTGAACTTTGGTCCTGCATTGAACGATGGTCCTGGGAAGTGCGATTCAGCCATAGGGATTTCTACGTGACAGAAGCAGGACTTCGTTGAGGGTTTTTCTTTTACTATTTCATTTATGAGCCAGTAATTTTTTCCTAAAGCAATTCCCCCGTTACATTTTGGTTCAATGCGGACGTCTTCGCAGAGGTTGAAGGCAGTCAGCTCGACCAAAGCCAAGAAAGCCGCCGAATATCGACATGATAAGAAATCTAGTTCAGCAAAGAAATATATTTCTGTTCCATTTACGATATTGATTTAGCATTGGCTGGATCATTAATTTGACCATTCGTTTCATATACCAGTACATTCCTTCACGCATTCAGACTTCTAGAGTTGAAGCCTCAAAACCCAGTTTCCCCGTCTGGAGCTCGATGCTTGCACCCTACTCTGTAATAACATGCCCGAAATAAAGGGCTCGTTTCCGCTAACACACCAGTGCTTCCCTTGCTAAGCTAGTAGCAAGAACCCAAACTTAAAAGATGCGATTGGATGAACGGATGGTAGGAGGGGCCTGGCTGTTCAGTCTTTTAATTCAAGACTACACGGTACCACGTACAGGAGCAAACCAGCAAGAAACTTCATTTCTTCCCTTAACAAACAGAAAAAAACGGGCAACCAGAAAGAAGCGTGGCAGAGGAAAGCAACCACCGCGATTCTTCTTTTCGTCGGGCGATGCACTTCTTTTGATCCATCTTCCCGCTGTGCCGGGCTCTCTTACTCGGATCCTTTTGCCCGAGTCCTTTCAAGTCGAATGAATGGGGAGCCGCTGTTGCCGTTGTCAAGAACAGAAGGCTTTGCGGTCGGGCTTCCCGCTTCTTATAAGCGAGACCCCCATCAGAGCGCGCCTCACTTGACATCGGCTGCTTGTGTGCGAGCCCTCCTTATCTCCCGCTCTTTCTCCAGGCTCAGTTCCATCGGCCCAGCGCCTTCCGTCCCGGCATTCCGTTTTTAAAACGGACTTCCTCCTCTCTTTCTTCAGGCGCGCATCCAAAGCGAGCCAGGTCTGTTAGCGATCTTAGTAAAGTCGATGCCAAGAAGTCCTTTATGCAATGCAGCTCCGTACAAACAAGCCAAGTGCACCACGGTTTCTTTGCGCGCTAACATGTGTATGTGTGCGCCTGTGCGTGCGTGCGTGCGTGCGTGCGTGCGTGCATTCTAGACTCGAAACTTTGCAAACTAGCTGTCTCTTCCAAACCGGATGGCTTACTACGTTTGTGTTCTCTGTGCTGCGCAGTTCGAACTTTTTACTCTATTTAGGAGTTTCATGGGAGTAACGACAAGAAGACAGCAACCGGTATAGCATAATGATTTGTTCTCTTGTCTGCACTTGCAAGGGAAACTGACAAACTTTCGCGCTCGGCAACTGCCTGTTTAAGCGAACTCGTTGTTATGACAAAGAGTTGGCGCCACGGAAGCTGCTGCTAAACAATGGCCGAAATTCCTTGCTGGTTGCATACATGAATTCCAACGGAACGAGGCTGACTGAACGAAAAAGTTTTTGACAGAACCAACCAGGAACTGGAATCAATCTGGGGAAACTGTAGAATAGGAATGAGGCGGCGCACACAAGAACACAAGGAGCTATATCTGCACGCGCACCTCGGTTCAGGCAAGTGTTGGAAGGCGTGCACGAACCAGCGACAGAACGAGATAGCGCACAAAGAAGATTTATACTGCTTCGCAACAGAAAGAAAAATCTAAACAAAACAGGAAATGCAAATGCTGTAGCGAAACTGCCGGGCGACGCGTAAAGGTTATACAAACAACCATGCGCTCGCGGTAGCGTGCAGAAACGCGCAAGAAGCGGGCGAGAGGAAAAGGGGACAAGGGACGCTCCGGGCAAATATAGAAAGGAATGCCGTCTCCTCCACCTCCTCCACACGCGGGTCTGCATGACGAAGAAGGGCGCGCGTGCATCTCTTTAGTTTTGCTTTGCTTGCTTTGTTTTTGTTTTGCCCAGACTTGCGTACACGGTAAGCAGCAGCGGCATCAGCCACGATCGGTCTCCGCAATGGCCCCCTTCGTTCTCCGATTGGCGCCGCTTCCGGAGATAATGGCGAGCGGAGGGAAGAAGCAAAAAAATAGAAACAAAGGATAGGAGAAGAGGGGCCAATTTAATTCGCCGGCCCCGCGGGAGGCAGCAGCGACATCGACACCGCGTTCGGATGCATGTCGGAACCGAAGCGCCGCTTGCTCCTGCTGCTGCTGCTGCTGCTGATGCTGTTGCTTTTTCTGCCGCTGCATGCCGGCGCTGCTTAGGGTCTGCGCGAGGCACCGGCGTCGCATCTATACGTAAACGAGTTTGTCGCGCTCGCGCTCGGCCCGCTTCCTCGGTTCTCTTTTCTTTTCTTTTTGTATCCTTCTTTCTGTTATCTCCTGTCTCGATTGCCCGAAACTTTGGTGTGCGTCGCGTTGGTGTTTTGTGTACTTTTGTATTTACGTGCAGATCGTGCCTTTTTTGATTAACCCCGTCCGTCTGCCTCCAGTCCCGTCGCCCCAAAGGTGAGCGATGGTCGCAGTGATGGGGCAACTTGAGAGCCGTTGAGTTGTGGCACTGGAACGAGATGCGCATTCCAGTGGGAGTCGCTTTCACTCGCGTTATTCCCTTGGCTGTTATTCGAGTGAGAATGCCCCGAATTATTAAAATAAGCCTTCAGGAAATACGGATTACTAATCATTTCTGAAGTTTTGGCATGCGAAAGTTCTTGATGAGCAACCCTGAGAGCCCCGCGACTCAAGAGAGAAGCCAGCAGCTTGTATGTCGTTTTCCGCACTTGCTACTTGATGAGAGATGTGGCCAGGAACAGGTTGAACCAAGTAAACGCTGAGAGGCTGTCACTGGCCCCAGTGTACTCGCGTCCGAATCTGATATCTGATATTTATGAGTTGTAATGGGACCTTGCAGGATAAATAGGATTTGCAATGCGTCCTTTACTAATGTAACTCTACACGTCATTTAATGGAGCTGCATAGAGCTCGCAACTTGCCATACATTAAGGGTGCAGCATGAGGAGGCTGTAGTTTACCGGTACTCACCTACGGGGGATAATCCTGGAGGTTAACGAAAAGGGTTCAGCTTAAGATAAGCAAATGCAGTGACCTATGGAAAGAAAAAAGACTGGAGGGACACTTGAGCTCCGCCTTACGGGTATGACGCGTAGTGTCAATTAGGTAAGCAAACTAAGAGGAATTGGTGATTCTCTACTTTACATTCATAGATCATTGGGAGCCATCACACTTCTTCTGACGCATTGACGCAGAGGTTAAGCGATGCGCCAGAGCAACGGGAGGTGGCTGTTTGAAGCATAGCAACGGGTGGGGCTTATGAGACCCAGGTTGCTCTTGCCGAGCCACCTCTTGTGGTCAGTCATTAATTTAATTGTCACTTGCCACGGTAGGCAGTGTGCTCACAGTCCAGTGGGCAGGTTTTGATGACGTCACAAAACCTCGTGACCTAGGTGGTGACGTCAGACCAGAGTCCCCGCAGCTCTCCCGAAGGTCATGTTGCACACACGGCGATACCCGGCTTTACCTAGCAGAGTGAAGCTGTCGCTTCAAAATGATAGGTGTAACGTTAAAGAGACCGCAAGCGGATAGAGTGGGCGAGGGAACAAACGCGAATTAACGACTTCCATGTCGAAATCAAGAGGAAAAAATGGGCTTGGGCAGGGCATGATGCGAAGGCAAGATAACCGCTGGGCCTTAATGGTAATAGAGTGGATTCCAAGAGAAAGCAAACGTAGCCGGGGGCGGCTGAAAGTTAGGGTGGGCGCATGAGATTAAGAAGTTTGCGGGGATACGGTGGCCGCAGCTGGCAAAGGACCGAGTTAATTGGAAAAAAATGGGAAAGGCCTCTGGCCTGCAGTGGCTGTAGTCAGGCTGATGATGATGATGATGTGGAGGCGGCTACATGCGCCTTCTTTAGACTCAACCGCATGCTGTATACATTCAGTACAGTTGGGCAAAAGCATATGAAACTACCAAATTTTCACTGGATCCCCGTTATTGGGGAAGGATAGATAACGACCTAATGTTTCTCGCTGGTGCGTTTTGCCTGCATGCATACCTTGAGGTCATGAGAAGTGGGCCTGTAAGAAATATATTTCGCCTCCACTCACTCACTCAAACTCAGATCCTCTGACACTTACGCGAACTAAAATCCATAATCACTCTCAAAGCGGCTCCTCACTCTCACATATGTAACTGTTATTCTAACTACGGCGAATTGAAGAGCCTGCCAGGGCCTTTACTTAAATAATATCGGGGCTCATCACGCGCTCTGCTGCAATCATGAAAATTTTATAATAGAACTTGCCCTCACCAACCCATCACAGATATGCTCTCCATGCCGAGACAAAACAGAAAAAGAAGGAGCCCCCCCCCCCTCCCAAAAAAAAAAGAAGAAAAAAAAACGTAGTTTTCTGCTGAGAAGTCCTTGCTGCCTATAGTCGGATACAACTTAAGTCTGCAGTTAAGCTCCGCCCATATTCAGCCTTCGCGCACAGAATTCCTCCACGACGAAAAAGTAGTCCGCTGGTTAAACGCTTCTTTTTACGTTAACAAGAAGCTTATGACAAGAAAAAAATTATGACCTCTAGAATTTTTATTCACAAATTGTTAGATATAGTGAAACATTAAAAAGCTGATTTCGTTAACAGTTGCGATTGGCCAGCGGAGTAATACAAGACGGCGCGGACCGCAGCCCAGTGTTAGCAACTGCTGTTTTTTTAAGTTGTATCCTACTACAGCTGCGTAGTCTGAAGGAACATGAATATGGTCGGTTGTGTAGCAGCCGCACCACTCTAGTAAATCTTGTGGTTCGAGGATGACAAACTTCCACCTAAATGTGATATGCACCAACAGGGGGAATGTAGGAGCGAGCTGTAGTAGAATATCTTGTCACGTACCCAATAAAGTGAGCGGCAGTTGAGAGCTTTAATCATTTCAGGCACTCGAAATCAATTCGGAGCCCTCCAATACAGCGCACCCCATAGCCTATGAGCAGTTTAGACATGTTAACACATAACGCCACACAAACAAATGTAATAAGGAACGATCGCCTCCATATCGCATCAGCCTGTCCTGTATATTAAAAATTACATTTGAAAGTTGGTGCCTGCTATTCTCGTCATCGTGCGAAGCATCGCAAAATTACTGTGTATCCGCATAACTGCCTCTACAAAAGCAAACAAAAGAAGTGAAATGGAACAGAATAAATAAAAAATCAAACTAACCCTGCCATTATTGACTTATCGTGAACATGGTTTTTGTATGCACACGAGTAAAAAAAAAAATAGAAAGAGACGGGCATGTCGCTCGCGCCAGACGCAGCCGCACAGCGAGGCACAAACGAGCACGTCAATGTCTGCCACGTCTCTGCCGTCACGACCTCTCTACTTAGCCTGACACGACACCGGGCCGTATCGAATGGCAGCTTCGCGTTGCGATCAATTTTGCGTGCACTTTAGGTGAACAAGCGGCGGCAGCGGCCACTTGTTTCCAGCGCTGCGTGCGAATATCGCGCCCCGCGTTGAATCATCAATAAACGCTACGACCCACGGCCTGCATCACAAACACGGTAACAGCGCCACCCCCTCCCTTTCCCAACCTCTCCCCGGCCCACCCCGCGAGTGCGCGCGTCGTTGTTGGAACAGCCCCCGATTGCGGCGCTACGCGGAGAACACGTGCGGAACCCGAAACGTCCGTCCCTTCACTTGCAGCACGCAGGGAAAGGAAACATTCGATCCATATCACGGAAAAAGCGCTGTGCGAATCGTAGGAGGTGGGATGGAGGGTGTGGGGGGGTTGCTTCCCTGCACGTGCTACGAGCGACGCCACTCTCTTCGTATATGCCTGTTTATTTAGTTTCTTTTTGTTTGTGGGTTCCTGTGCAAGTGTGAAAGCTTGTTCGTGTGCTGGGCGTAATTTTAGCATTCTTTTCTTGGTTGTTTTCTTTGCGATGTTTGCTTTTTCCGTCCTCCGAGGCAGCCTTTTGTGCGACGAGGGTGGCTGCCAACTGACGTTTGCAACGTCTCAATCAGCACCGCCCAAACATGTCTGCCGCACGCGTCGCGATTTCTGGCGCACATTTTAGTTTTGACCTGAGCCTGTTCTTACGTATTATACCGCATGAGCGCTCGGGAGCATGTTGTCAGAAGTTCGATCAATGGTGGTTGCTTTTCGCTCTGCGCCGTTCTGAACGAACAGCAGGAGCTGTTTGCAGAACAGAGAAAAGTAAAGGTTCGCGCAGAAACAGAAGAGATTTGAAAGGTCGAAATAAAAGATATTAGATTGAAAAATCTCTCTCTGAACAAAAACTTGCAACGCGACCGCATTTGAAGCTCGATTTGACAAAACTGCAATTGATCTAACTTCTGCCGCTGCCCATTGAGCTTTACGTCTGTCATGCAGCAGGTCGTTATCCTAGAAAAGCCACTGCTGAACTGGTTAAACGCTTTGGTAATAGCAGCAAATTCGCTATTTTTTTTTTCTGTAGTTTTGCAAGGATAGAAATGGAGGTGGCCTTGAAATTGTCCACATTCTTACAATCTAAATCAGTCGAGCATTAGGCGTCGTTTTGTAATCCAGAGGGATGGTGCATTCCGTTTCTTTTTTTTTATTTTTAATTGTGGTCACGCCATAAATGGCGCAGAGCTGTGCTCGGTTTCAACCTCGAGCCGCTCGGGTAAAGCTAACCGTCCGTGATCTTGCGTTCCATTACTCAACCAAAGTTGTCCCGCCTTGTTTCCGCATGAAAGACCACGTAATAATTTATCAAGTCCAACAATTGTGCGATAACAAAGGATATGTCTAACCCTTGATCTCCACTCTTGTCTTCGTTTATTTGTTCATGGAAGGAGACTAGACACGCTTGTCGACAAGACATGTATTGTGAAACCTCACATTTTCTGCTCACACGTCATGAAAGTAGCTGTTTCGCAGTCATTGCAATTAGGTGTCGCAAAACGGCAGGGATATATTTCTAAGCGTAAAAGCAGCTGTAGAAGAATTGTTTCCCTCGGTTTTGAAAATGGCACCCAAGCTAAATTTTAGGATTTTGAAAAATAAAATGGTAATTATATTTGTTCTAAAGCGTCCTAACAGAAGTAACGAAAGTGCAAGAGAAAGTGGAAAATAAATAAAGGAATAAAAAAGACGAGAGTTAAATTTTTGGGCACTTTGAGAGTCGTTTCTAGCTACAGTTTTGCTGACGCATCTCTCACTGCACGGAATCTGTTGTAGAAATCTGCAGGAAAGCGCCAGAAGCGCCCTCTGTGGTTTTCAACAGCATTACTTTGTCAACACGGCACATCATCGTACCATGTTGTCGTCCGCATTGGCTGCCATTGTGCGCGTCCCAATAATGTCACTCGCTGCGTCAAACGAGCAACGAAGTAAAAATGAAAACATTTATGCTAACAGAAATTGTCCTTGATGCTCTTTATTATTTCTGAGAGCCTCCCTTTCGCTTCGTGTTCCTCATCGACATTTCAGCACGTATGCAATATTTACATTGACTGATGTTCCTTTAATATTTACTCCAATATCCCGTGATGTGTCAAGATAAAATAGAACGCACCGGTCGCAGCTCCAAGCCGAAAGAACGCTCATAAAAAAAGGGCCGTGATGACAGCGAGCTAAATAATAGCATTCTTCGTTTTAGCCGACAAAAAAAAAAAAAAGGCCAGAGAAAAGTCAGGCACGCCGCGCTATAGGTGTGATATCGAGGGAAATATGAGGACAGCCCGCGAGAGACGCCGCATAAAGCAGGAGGCCTAGAGTGCCGTGCGCGTATAGTAACGGCGGGATTCTAAATTTCGATGCTCAAGTATTCTGACAGATGACAGGGGGAGGATTCGTTGAATCTAGACTAAGAAAAGTGAAACAAAACGGAAAACAGAAACAGAAAAAAAAAGTGTACCTTGTGGATCGGTAAAACGTGATGGTGACGGTGTTCTTCCGTGTGTGGGGTGGAGGGAGTGAGTGAGTTGGAGAATGAGCTGAGAGAGAGGGGAAAAGAAGTTTGCAATGGGCGGCAGAAACAGGGCACTGACGGTGAGGTTGAGGTAAGCGAGTGGCAAGGGGGGTTGCGTTGGTTGGTTGGAAGGGAAAGAGAGGCGGGGGGGGGGGGGGGGGGGTGCTGAGGGGAGAGCGAAGAGGAAGGGTATAGAATGAGACTGCCAGGATGCAAGGCGTGAGAAATCGAAGTTTGCGTGTAGCCCCGGAACGCGCACGTCAAAATCAGCGCCGCCGCGAACGTCAAGGGCGTAAATCGACGCGCAGAAAAATTGCCCCGCCCTGCCAGCGGCGTCCAAAAGGCGGAAGAAAATGAAGAGAAATAAGACGACGACGCCGCGCAACGCCAAGAAGAACGTGCGCTTGTACGCCTGCGGCTTCTCTTTGAAGCGCCGTGCTCGTTGCATGCGCGCGCGTGCTTGCACCGTTTCGATCTGCATCGAGCAGAATGACGCACGCGTCTCAGTCCAAAAGCGTGTACGCAGCGGGCCAACAGACGCTGCCGGTTCTGTTCGATGCAACCAACCTGCGTTCGAATGCTAGGGCGGAAAGGTTTTGTTCGGGCGACGACACCTCGGTTCCGCCTCAGTTCTCAAGGGGGCGTTGCGGACGTCATGGCTCAACGTATGCGTTGAACACTGCGAGTGTGTTCCGACACAGACGTGCGAATAAAGTGGCAAGTAGGCAGCACAATAGGATTCGTAACAAACACATTTTAGAGACGAACATGTTGCAGCCACAGAGAACAGCCTCTCTTTGTAGTGCAACCAAAAAAACCAGCATTGTTGGCAGAGTGAAAATCCACATATAGAGTGATCGAACCAGCAACAAAAGGTGATCTGCATCGTTTCCCCTGAGTCTCCTCAGCTTCGATCAGGGCGGAAGGTACAGTTATCACATGTACGAAAAGAGAAGTCTGTTTGGAATCAACATCTCATTCATTTAAAAGTAAGTTCACGCCTCTGTTAGCCAAAACGTTTGGTTTAAATGTTCAGAGCTGACATGCATAGAGAACGAACACTATCATGTTGGTGTAGCCAGTTCTTTCAGGAAGGCAGCCAATATGCACGACTACCGGATTCAATTTTTTTTAATGCGCAAGCGCCCTTCGGCATAAGACAGTTGTTGTCGATGTCACTCGTTGATGCCTCTTCACTCGTCGATGCCTGCAGGGCTCGATACAGCTTCTTAGACATGTGAAGCAATGTAGGATCCATGCGAGCTAGCATGCATCATAAGGTGCTGTTTTGAGCTCTAGGCTCGTAAATGACGCCAGCGTACTCCCCAGTGTGTCGTTCGAGTGTTCTTAACAAGTTTGTGCACGTCTGTACATGGCTGCATGCCGAGTAAACGGCAGTGCAGCCGCGTTACAGTGTATACTAATATAACATTTGGTTCTGCAGAAAATTCAGAGCTCACCTTCGTTCACTAGCCCTCCCAGCTTCGAGCCATGCAGCACAACCGTAAATTTATTGCCATGTTATCCCTTCTTTAAGAACCAGCAAATGTTTACGCTTTTTGTTTATCTACCGATAGCATTGCTTGCAACCTTATTAAAGACTAGAAAAGAGGCATTCGCGCAGGTTTGGGATCGCCATCCATTCGACTTCTTTGCACTGAACTTGCACTGTTGGTGTTTTCAGTCGCGAAAATACGAAAACGGCAACATTTGGAAAGCGTTTGTGGAGCTAATGACTTCTTGGCGGCATTCCATTTCAAGGACCTCGAAGCATCCGGAGAGCGCTAAGCAACTACTGAAGAAGGGACTTCTTTGGAATTGGAGCGCTATTTGATTGGGGAACACGCAATAACCACCGTCCTTACGCGCTCAGTTATTGCCATTCTAGGTATGCCTGGAATGAGAAACTTTCATATTCAGCGCGTTCTAGAGGCCATCTCCTAGAGGCGGATACAGAAGGCTGAAATATTCTTTTTCAGGCGGATACAGAAGGCTGAAATATTCTTTTTCGGTTTTGCATATAGTAAATCTGGGAACCTTAAATGCACGCTTTTTATTCCCAAGATGGTTACAGTGTGCTGCAGTTTTTTCTCTATTATATTTCCTTTCAGAGATTTTTCTCTGCATACCACAGATTTCTGCATGGCGCGCATTCATGGAAGGAACTGGCATTTCAGAAATTAATAGCCATATATTCAGCAGTTAATAATCTGCTCTGGAAACAAGGTTCACAAAGGAAGGTGCTCACCGGTTCACTTTCAACCGAACGCGAATGCGGAGCTCACAGGGCGATTGGAATTCTTCATCAACTTTTCGCTTAGCGCCGTCGTTAAAAATCAGCAATTAAACGGAGCTGTTGTGATTGTTTTGGTTCTTACCGCTCTAGCGAAAGCATGCAGCGAAGCACAGGCCTTTTGCTTTAAGTTTACGAATCATTTCTTTATATTTCATACGCATTCTAAGCGTGGTTTAAATAAGAACTTTGGGAATACTGTGAAGCGCTCAGAAACCTTTATAGTGCAGCCCATGGTTGCTAAGCCAAAGGCTTTGTCTTATTTGTTCGTTCTTGATGGCAAATCTCTGCGAGTGTTTTTCTCTGCGAGGGATTTTCGCTTTACTGAGAGCACCAAAACAGGGGCCAGTGTGAAGTTTGGTAAAAAACTACACTCGGTTAAAACAAATGGTTGCTGCTACTGCAAAATATTACCACGCTGCTTCCGTAAGCTAACTAATGGCGTCTCAACCTCCGGGGAGCAGCTGCATTGTTCACGCCAAACCGCAATTAGTTCTCGGATAAAAAATTACCTCACCTTCAAACCCGAGAGTTTCGGCGTAGTGCTAAGTCTGAATCATGGAACGATCCTCACTGCCGACAAGGCTGCAACCTTCCGGCCCGCAGTATATACCTATCCTAATGGTAAGTACGCGGATTACGGGCCCTTCAGCCCACCACATTCCAAGGAATCTCAGCTTCCAGTGCAAACAGTAGGCTCGAAAAAAATAAACAAACAAGCGATCAAATCTAGCGATAAAGCCTTCGTAAGCGTCGAATAAATGATCGTTCTAATGCGCTCTCCCGATGTTTGGCGAGATCCGCAAAGACTTACGACGGGCTGCGCTAACACAACGGGCCTCAATTCTCCTGCCAAGCCTCTCTTGCCCTGATGGATGTCGGCGCTTCCGCAAATGTCAGGAAGTCGGGAGATCGACGCGTCGTTCCTCCCACAGAGGGCGCTCTGGGCGAAGCCGCGGGGGCTTATACGCTATATATACTGCATCAGCGCGAGCCATTAGCTGCTGCTGCCTCCTCCGCTGTCGCTGCTGCTGTCCGTGTTGACATTCCGGCGTCACGGTCGCTTCCGGCGCCCAAAATCTGCGCGGCCGCGCCGCTGTGCTATTGTCTTTGGCTTCAAAACTTTGCGAGAGAACAGCGGAGCGTTTTTGGTCGTCGGTGCACGGCGCCTGTTTGAACGGTGCCCGTCTCTCGGCTGCGCGTAATCATCGCGCGTCGTATGTGTGCGCGCCAAAGTTGTCCCCGCCGCGTCGCCTAAACGAGACCGGAAGACGTCGCTGTGCTGTCAAAACCGTTCAGCGTGTGTGCAGGCATAAATCCGATCACAGAGACTTTGTAAGGAACTTGAGGCTGGTAGACAGGAAAGGAATCTTATTAATTTATCATACCTAGAGATAGAAGGAGAGAAGGAAGGAAATGCTAAGGGTTAACTAGTTGGGTTACCGACTGCCCTGCCGCTTTACCATACACGTGAGGAAGAAAGAATTAAGTTCGTCGTCTTAAGAAAAGGTGGCAGTGTTTTGTCATTACAAACAAATTGTGTCTCAGTTTTAAGAACCGGCTCTCAAGCTCTGGCTCTTAAATACACAAATAGCGCATTGCTGGCATTTTGAGCTCATAAAGGTTGAAGCCGTGCCCTAAGTGTTTTGTTTCCTATTGGGGGGGCGTGTATCTAAATGGCGCAGCTGTGGGTCCGGAGGCACTCTTTCATTGTCAAAGCAGAGCGATGACAATGGCGCTGTTTTTTTGTAGAGACGCAAGTTAACTATCTTGGTTGCAACGTGCTGGTTGATACGTTGGGAAGGAGCAAGCATGGGTGGTAGGCTATGCTTAAGGATATATTTATGGTAACATCTGCAAGCGTTTACAACCTTGTTGACCAATTAAAAAAAGGCACAGGCACACTTTATAAAAGCAGGGCGTTGAGGAAATGACGGATGCACGCGAATATCGCATTTTTGTTTTGGGAGTGAAGAGCATAGAGAAATGGAAAAGAGATACAATCTTTTTATCGCCATTGTTTCTCTTTTGGAGTCTTAGTTCTATATTCTCTCGGAGGGGGGGGGGGGGGTGTTGAACATTAGGTGTTTTACTAATAGGTTGAGAGTTAGCTTTGCTTAGCCCTCTCCTCACCTTCTTAACCAAGTGCGAATTGTCGCTAAGCGCTTCTTTATTCGCACTTCGATTATTATGCACAAGGAGGAAATTAAGATGTTGCTAGGCAACGTTGGCTATTTCATTTAATTTGTTGTTTTTCCTGTTGTCATGTCATAGGAAGCGGAATACGAGCGATAAATGTCACTGTTTGGGGTACAGGGGTCAAACAAACGAAGAGGCTGAGCTGACAGGGCGAAAACTTGGCGGGAAGATCTTTTCTTGCAAAGGACCTAGCGTATCTGAGCACTGATTGACACAATGTTTTGCCCTTAGCTCTTGATCCTGGTTCTCGCTGCCAGCACAGACAGAAGCAGTGAAATTCGATGCCGATGCTAAAAGGAGAGCTAAACAAGTAAAATTAAAACTCACCATCTGTCCCAACGTGCTGCAAGCAGCAAGCGCGCCGTTGGGTTTATTTCGAGCTTAAAGGTTCGCAAACATAAAACCAAACGCGGAACTTGTGCTTTTCACTTCACTAACAAGCGCTGACAGCAATGCCGAGGCTAAGCGGTTAGGATAACAGGATTGCTCTCCAATATTGTCGTTTCATTATTGCCTCACCGAAGCGACTGCAAGGTAGAAAGAAAGGAAGAAAAATAGTTGATGAGTCCCTAAAGAGAGACTTGGAGCCAGTCCAAGAATGGGCGCGCGCTAAGCGGGATAGAGCGGAGGTAAAGACTGCAAAAAAAAAGGTAAATGCACTGCATACTTCGCAGAGCTTTCACATGGGCTCTTTCGAGCTCGGGAAGGCTTGCGGGCCAGCGCCTACGTTGTTTTAGCTGAGAGGTAGCTGCTGTTGCTATTAAAAGTGATGTATGAAAGCGGATTGTGTAATGCTTTGAAGCACTTTAAAACAGCCCAGGACCGCTGCAATGGCAGTGGACTGCATTCTCCTTCCTGCTTTCAGGCAGTACGTGCGAGGCGCTGAGACATCAGCGTTAAGGAACCGTAAACATGAGTTGAGCATCCTTCCAGTAGTTTCGTGAGAAACGAGAACAAAACAAAAAGTGGTGCATATAGCTGACTATAAGCACACAGATTTGCTCTCTACGACTACGGAGTAACAGCGCATTGTAACGTCTTTGCAGCTAGCGTCAGACAACATAACATACAAAAAGATGTGCTATGTGCCATGTGACAATCTGCGCAGATGAGGAATCTCTTGGGATAACGGCAAAACCAACGTCATTGTACCAAAAGCTGGAAAATCTTACAAAGTACAGAGTTGATGATTAGCTACGTGATAGCGCACCGGTGTAATACATGCGCGTGCGCACTTTTTGTTTTTTTTTTTTAGGAAAGAGTAATGACTTTGTCATAGATGAAGAGAACCACCATTTCTCATTACCATGCCAGCATCGTAGACGAATTCCTCACTGCATTGAAACTGCCCATACTGATAAAAAACGCTAAAAACACATTACATTACGACAAGACAAGCACACAATATTGCAGCATCGCCTCGATGCGGCCGACTAGGAGCATACTGGTGAGCTACGGGCTGACAGATAGTGGGCTAGGTTGGTACAGGAGGAGCACAACACAAAACGGGGCACTATCAGTCTCCAGATCGGTCAGCAGGGCGGCCGTGGTAGGGTTTCATTCGGACGACGTGTACGACGTCAGTGAGCTTGCGTCGTCTGCGGCTTGAGGGGTCTCGGGTGGCAGATTCTACTTCGTAAGTAACGTCACTGATGCGGCGGAGGACACGGTATGGTCCGAAGTACCGGCGCAGTAATTTTTCAGACAGTCCGCGATGGCGAACGGGTGTCCAAATCCATACATAGTCTCCAGGCTCGTAGGAAACGAAGCGCCGTCCCTGGTTGTAGCGATCAGCGTCTAGGTGCTGTTGTAGGTATATGCGCTGCCGTGCCAGCTGCCGCGCTTCTTCTGCACGCTGAGCAAAACTAGCGACGTCCATATCAAGTTCACTTTCGCAGTCGGGGTATACGGGCAACATCATATCCAGGGGAGCGGTCACTCGGCGGCCGAAGACAAGCTCGAAGGGAGTAATCCGCGTCGTCTCTTGAAGTGCCGTATTGTATGCGAACGTGGCGTATGGGAGAATTTGATCCCAGGTCTTATGCTCTATATCCACGTACATGGACAGCATGTCGGCCAGAGTTCTGTTTAGCCGTTCCACCAGGCCGTTAGTCTGCGGGTGGTACGCCGTGGCCCGTCTATGGCTAGTGTGTGTAAGATTCAGCACTGCCTTAGTCAGGCGGGCCGTAAAAGCTGCCCCACGGTCGGTAATAATAATAGCCGGGGCGCCATGGCGCAATACGATGTCGTGTACAAAGAATGCGGCGACTTCGGTGGCAGTTCCATTTGTGAGCGACGCGGTCTCAGAATACCGGGTCAGGTAATCCGTCGCGACAACAATCCAACGCTTTCCATTAGTTGACTTTGGAAAAGGGCCAAGAAGATCCATTCCCACTTGTTGGAAAGGAGTTTTCGGTGGAGCAATAGGTTGAAGAAATCCGGCTGGTTTCATGGGAAAATTTTCGACGTTGACAGTCACGGCAGGTTTTAACATAGGATCGTACTGAAGGTAATAATTTCGGCCAATAATACTTCGCCCGAATTCTGGCAAACGTGCGACTAACTCCCAAGTGGCCGGCGGATGGTTCGTCGTGACAAGCGCTCAAGATGTCAGGCCGTAGGTTCATAGGTACTACGAGCAGGAATGTCTCTTGTGATCTTTCAAAATTGCGCTTGTAGAGAACCCCACTTCGTAAAGTGTATGACTGCAAGCCACGACGAAAAACAGGCGGTACCCGACCACCGCGGCCTTCTAGATACTCGATGAGCGGCGCCAGCTCCTGGTCCTTGCGTTGAAGGTCAGCCATATGGGATTGAGTAATGGCCCCAATGAAGGGAAAATCGTCGGCGTTTTCCACTGCAGCGGAGTCTAAGGGCGCGCGTGATAAGCAATCTGCGTCTTGGTGTTTAAGTCCCGACTCATAAACAACGGTAACATCATACTCTTGAAGACGAAGGCTCCATCGATCCAAGCGTCCAGACGGGTCTTTGAGGCTGGCCAGCCAGCACAGCGAATGATGGTCGCTGACAATACGGAAGGGTCGTCCATACAGGTATGGTCGAAACTTGCTTATGGCCCAGATTACCGCAAGACACTCCTTCTCGGTCGTTGAATAGTTCGCCTCCGATCGGGATAGTGTTCGACTCACGTAAGCTATAACTCGTTCTGCGCCATCTTGCCACTGGATAAGTACAGCCCCAAGGCCAACGTTGCTAGCATCAGTGTGGACGTCAGTTGCTGCGTTTTCATCGAAATGCGCGAGTATGGGGGGCCTGTGGAGGCGGCTTCGGAGCTCCTGGAAAGCTTGTTCTTGATCCCCTCCCCACAGGAAGGGTATGTCTTCTCTGGTTAGTGCTGTCAATGGTTCAGCTATCTTGGAGAAATCTTGGACGAAGCGTCGGTAGTAAGAGCAAAGGCCCAGAATTCGCCGAAGTGCCTTTTTATCGCTGGGACGTGGAAAACTTGACACTGCGGTAGTCTTGTCGGGATCAGGGAGAACGCCCTGTGCACTGACAACATGGCCGAGAAGGAGTGTCTTGCGGTAATCTGGGCCATAAGCAAGTTTCCTCCACCACCTCCACCAGATTTGTAACGTAACGTTACAAAGAAGTCTCCTGCGCCAAGGAACACCGGCAGCCAGTCAGGTCAGCACGAGACGGAGCAGAGTCACTTCGTCGTTCTCCAATGGCCCATTGCGTGCTTCCTCATCTTCTAAGGAAGGCATGTGTCAATATAGCTCCATGATCTGCGTTTCATTTATATACCGACAGGCCATGTAGCGCAGAACAACAGCTTCATACCAACATACAGCCTCTGTCGACAGTAAAGCCGTCTAAAGCTGCTCACGATGCAAGACTGAAAATCGTGTATAGGCTCCCAGTGCTTCTTTTGAAACATTAAATTTAACTTCGGTGTAACGACAGGCTGTCCTGAAGTCGTTTGTTGATCACTGCCACTGTTTGAAAAAGCGTGTGCGAGAGTCGCCGACACAGTTATGCCAAACTTTCTCATTTAGAAATAAATTTTATTAACATACAAGTTTAAATGCTACGATGCTAATGTTTATGCGTACGCATGTTCAGTTAAAGTGCCGTCAGACTGAGAGAACAGCCAATTTAGCGCGTGTCAACAGCGCCCGTTCCCGACACACCTGAAAGAACAATAAGCAGCCGTTGAATAATCAGTTAAGGGGAAAAAGAATTGAATAGAGTATTCCCAAATATGCGGTGGTTATGATGTCGGTTGAAGCATCGCAGGACTCTGCAATCATAGTTTCGTTGCCTTAGGAAGAGAAAAACGGAGATTGAAGATTGAGGCCCATAACTTTCTGCGGCGGAAAATTTTAAATTCTGTGAATTGAGAACAAAGAATCTGCTATATTCCGTATGAGATATGAAATAATTTCTTTGTTGTGTGATTTTTTTTTCTTTGAGCTGGTAGAGTTAGAAAAGTGACCTTTGCCATCCGGTTGGTGTGGCGCTAGAAGAAGCCAGCTTTTCAAAGATATGTAGGCAAATCGCGCGGCGAGCAACTGCAAAGGAGAAGGGGCCTACGGGTCTAGAAAGAAGGAGGGAAGGGCCGTTGAGAAAGAGAAGGCATTTAAAGAGTTAAGCTTATTAGGGAAAGTGAAGAAGGGCAAGCGGGAGCAGGAATGGGCAGCTCGAAACGTCCGGTAACCGCGGTATGGCGGTGACCTGGCTCTTCTGCGTGGGAGACTGCGTGCATTAATCTATCAGAGGCTTTGATGCCAATAGATTTTGTAGCGCACATCTGAAGTGTTTCCTTTTATGCGAAGCATATTACTCGCACAACCGAGCTCTTCCTTGCTGCGCCGCGCACGGCCGCGTAGCTACCACTTGACCTTCATCGGCGCACCACGTGATATGACGTCACAACAGCTGTGAAAGCTGGGGCCTCGTGCGCTCGCTTGCGCGTCCGCCGGCGGCCTAACTCCCGCTCCTACCGCTAGGAGATACGTCACGCAAAAGGCGACGCACTCGTTTAGTCAGTTGAGCAGCGACATGTCGGCCAGGGAGAGGGCGGCTAGCCAGACCGCAAAGCGTAAGTTACAAAGAGCCACGGGAACGGGAGAAGAACGAGAAGTACGGCTTGCCAAGCGACGTGCACAGTATGCAGCTAGACGGCAGCGTTCGACAACCGATGAAGAGGTGAAGGATGAAGCTTCGAGTACTTCTACTCGGTTCGAGCGGCGGTAACGCATGAGTTCTTCTTGTCTATGAAATGGCTAACCAGGTATAGCCAGGTAATGTTTAATTTTTTAGGCTGCTATGCTTCGTATCCTAGGCTTAACCATAAGCTAAGCCAGGCCATTTTTAATTAATGTAAACTCATCCGTTGATTCTGCATTCAGCGTGCCGTCTTCGTTTCTTTTTCTGGTGTGGGGGGGGAGGGGGGGGGGGGGGACGGAGCTCGGCTATTATTCGCCTGAACAGTGCGCGATTGCATTATTTTCAAAGCGGAATGCTTTTTAGCGCTGCACATAAAGAGGATGGTATGGTTTATGGGGATTGAAGGTCCCAAAACGATCCACGCAATGCAGGACGCCGTAGTGAAGGGCTCCGGAAATTTCGACCACCTGGGTTCTTTAATTTGCACTCACATCGCACAGTAGCAGATAAACAGGACAAGACAAGATATGCTGCGCTAAAAAGTATTCCGTTTTGAAAAAATCGACGAACTAGCCCCCAAGCAAACACTGCTGACATTTAATTATAATCGTGTATTATTTAAAACAAAGTTGTCTTGAGATTTCAGACTGACTTGAGAGAATGGCTTGAGCAAAATCAAACGACATGGCTACTCCATAGAAAGGGGGCGTACGCAAAACACCACTGTTCTGTGTAAGCCTATACGCTATGAAGCTGCTAACGGGTAATACATATAGGAAACAAATGACATGTTTGCACGAACCGTGCACGGATTATAACATGATTTGCAAGAAATTCGCAGGAACGTGTGCTGAAGAAATTTTTCAAAGTGAAAAAATAGCTTGGTTTGGTTTTGGGGGTTTAATGTCCCAAATCGACTCAGGCATGAGGGACGTCGTAATAAAGGGCTCTGGAAATTTCGACCACCTGGGGTTCTTTAACGTGCACTGACATCGCACAGTACACGGGCCTCGACAATTTCGCCTCCATCTAAATTCGACTGCGGCGGCCGGGATCGAACCCGCGTCTTTCGGGTCGATAGCCGAGTGCCATAACCATTGAGCTACCACGGCGGCTGAAAAAATAGCGAAAACTAATTTTCGTTCGACTGTTTATATCACTTGAAAGAAACAAATCTTTATATATAAAAGCACAATGAATACTCACTGCAACACTGCTTCCGATGGATTAGTTAAGCATTAATTTCACAAGTTTGTCTTTGCTTTCTCTTTTGGCGTGCCATCAAGTAAATGTGGATGGGCTTTGTAAACCTGAAGGGAGTCCTTAAACAAGCTTGTTTTTATTTAGTTTTAAGCTGGTATGGGTAAAAGGACATAAACGCGAGCTAGATGCACGCGTTCCTTCAAAAGAAGAAAAAATCGTTGCTCCTGCGTGGCTTTCAACAGCTTTGTCACGCCAGTACGAGAAGCAAGATAAAGCACGTACGTACTTCAGCAGCTTTCATACGCACTTTCTTTTCCATTGATATTCTTTTTATCGCGATGTTTTTACTTACTGATGCCTTTATGTACGTTACTCTCCTTTGAACACGCTGTCGTTATCGATTCATGGGTGTAGAAGCCCCCCCGACCTCGATCCAGTGAGTTGAACCAATGTTGTTTGCCCGACAGCAACTAGAGGTCGCCCAGGTTTCATCAAGGCCCCAACCCACATGCAACAAGCCTGTTGCTCCGCCAACAACAAGAACCCTCGCTCGAACAAGGCTTGACTGTAGCCCCTTACGCCAGGCGCCACAGCACACCGTGTTCCTGCGTGTTCTACACCATCGAACCGCCGAGGCGCGAGCTGCTGCAACCCCCGAGCAAGCAGAATCCCCACTCGATCCGCGTCGTTCTTTCAAGCGGGCGCTCATCGACCACCACCGCCACAACCACCACCGCCACCACCACCGTGGAAGTGCGTGTGGGCGCAAGAGCGAAAGAGAAGAGAACGTTCGTTTCTGTGCGCTGTAGCAGCTCTGCGTTCGGCCCATTAGTCAAAAGCAGCCGGAGGGAGGGGGACCCTTATCATTCCTTCCAGGAGGAGCGGAAAACCAGCCCGCACTGCATTTCGACATCTGTACGTAACCGCCTACCGCTAGGCTTCCCCGCAACGGTATGGACGAGACCAACCCGCGCACGGGCTCGAGATCTCGCAGAGTGCGGGAGGGGGGAGGTTGCTCCTTCCCTTTCGAATGTTCGCCGCAATGCAGCCATCCGTTTTCATTCATGGTCGAAACGAAGATCTGGCGGCGGCAGCAGCGGTCGCCGACCAGCGCCGGCAGAGCCAGCCACACCGACAAAACGAGTGCCTCGTCCTCTGGATTCGGTCGTGGTTCCCGCTACTACACGCGGCCGCTACGAAACTTTCGAGATGCATAGCTGCTGCGAACCGAATGTTTTATTGATTAGCCGAGGACAGCTCTGCGGTGCTCGCAGGCTAGCTTCGCGTAGTGAACGCAATGGAAGGCATCTGCCGGTGCTTGTCTCCAGCCTTCGTTTATGGAAGACTCTTGCGTACACGTATGGTTTTTACTTTAGAAAAAGGGACGAATGTGGATGGTACCAGACTGGAACTTCTCAATACGGTCTAAAATAGTTGTGGTTAATGTATATATTGTGGTTAAACACACTTTGAGGGAGAGATAAAGATAGATAGAAAAAGAGAAAGGTAGAGAGAAAGCAGCACCGCAGTGAAAGGCACGGTGTTAACTTCGTCCACTTAGGGTTCTTTAACGTGTGCCGACAACAGACAACCACCCGGGCTAATTTAACATTTTCCCTTCATCAAAACCGCAGTATGCCGAGCATTATTCGTCGCTCACGATTGCGGTTATGGGCAAGTGACAGGACAGGTAACGCGCCGCCTGTTCCCTCACCCGTTACTGTTAACACACCGAACCAATTCACATCACCAGACTATAATGTTCAGGGAAATTACGTGGTGCCTGCAGCTCTGGTAGTTCCTTAATCGAATTTGTTGATCATGCAATAGCATATTATAAAGCGTAAACGAACTTTAGGCTACGCGCATGCGGGATGGGTCATAACATTGGTACTTTAATGAACAGCAGTGCATCAGCACATAAAGCCCCGGAGCACATGCACGTCGCCCAGTCGCCCACTCCAGCTGTCATCTGCAGGAAGCGGAAGACGTAACGCCGGTTGTACTCAACCCATGCTTTACTCCTTAGAGTAATGTTTCATCACAGTGAGATCCAACTCAACGCAATAGAAACGCTAGCAAAAAACAAAAAAGTGCTAGAGTTTCAAGAAGGGTTTTCTGGCGGGCTAGTTTTAACAATGTTAAACCAGGTAGACGTGCGAAATAATGTGTTTAGCCTGGTTGGCTAAACCACTGGTTGGAACTGGTTGGAAGTTGATGAAGACGACGATGTGCAATGCACAGCGCGAGGGTATGTTGCAGTTTGTATCCGTTATGCACCCTGGCCAATCCCCCGCCGTAGGCATGCGCCATTAAGCCTGAGGACATCATCATCATTATCATCATGTTTCAGTTTAACACGAGGCGTGATGGCTGCGCCGCTAGCACAGTGCTCTCGTGCAGTGGCCAACGAAGCTGATCTGTTCGCACCAATGCGGGTTTCGAAGCCAAGTTGCGGCAATATTTATTGTATTTCTGCATGGGCTGTTTTTATGCTAGGTTTGGCCAAGGTCACCCTCCTAATGGCTGCAGCTTTCGGAACGCTCCTCCGAACTAACCCGAGCTTACCCGAGTTACTCCGAGCTTCACAGAACATTCTTGGTTGGGACCGTGTTAAGTGGTGCTTCCGCACTAAAATATTAGCTGCTGGGGAGAAAGTTCACCGGGGATGTTGGTGGTTTATTAACACTTGGAAGACAAGAAAGGGTTTTCGTGCCTTCGAAAAGAAAGAAAACTGCGCTAGAATTTAGTTTTCCTCACTAAGGCTTTCTCGTTGGTCTGTTCTTGTTTGAGTTGTTTTGTTTCCGTCTCTTCTGACGCTGATATACCTGGTGCTTTTTTTCTCTCCTCTCTCAACCCCTTAATATTTAAGCCACTTGAGGCTGTTTAATCCGGGCGCTGCGGCCGCACCTAGATGGAGGCGAAATACAAAAGGCGGCCATGTAATCACTTCCTACTTAGGAAAGGGAAGTCTCAGTAACTGCATTCCTTTCGCTGGGTACCTGGGCCTCACCGTGAGGGAAGTAATGAAGGATGGAGTGATAGAAGCAAGACAGAAAGAGGCGCCGTAGTGGAGGGTGTCGGATTAATTTGGAATGCCTGGTGTTCCATAACGTGCAGTGATATCATGCAGTCTTGTGCGTTTCGAAACGCAAGACAAGCGTCGGCAGTGCACTTTAAAGATTTCGAGGGGGGTCAAAATTATTCCAGAGCCCCCTCTACGGCACCCTCTTTCTCTCTTCCTTCTTTCACGTGCTGATCCACACCTTCCCTCAACCCATGGTTTGCATGTCGACCCAGAGTGAGACCAGTTACTGCGCATTTCCTTTCCTCGTAACCTGACAACCACGGCGTTCTGCTATTAACGCGAGTTCTAGCGCTCTAGATTCTTGCAGCAGCGGTGACGCAACGCTGCGCAGACAAAATGCGAGATCCCCGGTGCAACAATACTTCGGTGCAAGTTAAAAAAAACAAAACCCGGAGTTTTCGATCTCGACTGCGACGAAGAAGTGACAAAGAACCTTGCATGGCGTCATCCCCCTGCCATGAGTCCCACCCAGTCGCACGTATACTTCACACTGTCAACATAAGCGACACTTGACCCGCATGGCCTTCTCGTTTTTAGATCACCTGCGTAATGTTCTCTCCGGCCTGTAGCAGAACGTAGGAGGCTTAACTTAGGCCGCACCATGCCATTTGCACCATCCAGCCGAGCGAACATTCCTTATGCAACATAAATGCAATAGGCCCCCGTAGATGAAGTTGTCTGGAGTCGTACACTTTTGTGTGTCCATAGCTGAGTGTAGTTTTCAGAGAACATGAATTAAACCGAATGGCCTCGTCCGAAAATTGCAACCTTATAACTGTACCAGATTTTGTCGTTTTAGTTATTCTGAGTTTCTGCACAACATATTCAGTGCACTGCACTGTGTTTGTGTCTAACCGAATAATGTCGCAATAAATATGTCCGAGCATCCGAACTTAGAAAAAAAAAGGAAGACACTGCGTATATCGCGTGGTCATTAATCGTTCAACTAAGTGCTGAAGGCGAGAATATTTGGCGGCACACATGGAAAGTATAAGTCTCTGTGAGCTGTTGAAACAAAAGTCCAAGAAACAGCCGTAACACGAGAAATAGTCAGGTTTCTAGTTTTGGGGAGATTTGACAAAACAAATTGTTGGGCTATTTCGTCATAAATATTTTGAACCTTACTGAGGAATAACCTTACTGAGACCTTACTGAGACGGGTCATACCATAAAATCTGACGTTATGTGGAAGAAATTAAATGAGCTACTTAATCGAAACCCTCATAGTCAGAATACACATGAATTAATTATAAATGACAAAGTTATTTGTGGACAAGAGCTAGCTGAAGAATTTAACAACCATCTAGTCAACCAGATTACTAGTGCTCACTGTGTAGAAGCAACGGGAAATATTGCTAGAAATTTAGACAGCATCTTTTTTGTTCCCACAAGTGAAAGTGAAATCCATGATGTATTTAGTTCTCTTCGTAACAGTTCGGCGCGGGACATAAACGATCTTCAGCTAAGGCCTATAAAAGGTGCACTTGACTTGCTTACACCACATCTCACTCATATCTACAATTTAGCTCTCTCCACAGGCGTTTTCCCAGCAAAGATGCAAATATCTAAAGTAATAACAATTTTCAAAGGCGGTGATCGCAACAATTTATCAAACTATCGCCCAATATCCTTGCTACCTATCTTTTCAAAAGGACTTGAAAAAGTAATTCATATCCGCATCATCAATTTTTTTGAAAAGCACAATTTGTTAACACCGACACAATTCGGCTTTCGCAAAGGCAAATCCACAGAACTAGCATTGCTCACACAGAAAGAAATTATACTAAAAGCATTTGAAGAAAAAGAAGCAGTAGTTGGCATCTACATTGATTTTTCTAAAGCTTTTGATCGTCTTAATCACATAACATTACTAAAGAAACTAGAAATATATGGAGTAAGGGGAACACCACTAGCACTCATAACTTCATATCTACAACATCGAAGGCAAAGCGTTTCAATAGATAACAACATGTCATCATACAGACCTGTAACCACCGGCATACCTCAAGGAAGCATACTTGGCCCCCTCCTATTTAACATATACGTAAATGATATCACATCTGTTAGCCCTGTTCCACATTATATATCCTATGCAGATGACACTACCTTATTATTCCACGAGCGTAACTTTCAATCCTTAGAGGCTGGTATTAACGCGATCCTTCAAGATCTCTACCAATGGAGTAAAGCGAACTCCCTGGACATTAATACGAAAAAAACAAAGGCAGTCATGTTCACTCCCAGGCAATCGAAAGCACCACACTTCTTAAATATCACATTAGGATCCGAACCAATAGAATTTGTTGATTCAGTTAAAACACTTGGCGTATATCTGCACAAAAATATGCTATGGGACACTCACGTTAATTATGCTATAACAAAAATATCTAAATCTGTCGGAATACTAGCGAGGTTCCACTCTTTCCTGCCACAAGCAATTAAACTGCACATATACAATGCCTTGATTTTATCACATATAAGTTACTGCTTTCTTGTTTGGGGGAGAACAACCATCACAAATCTAAATCGTTTGCACGTACTCCAAAAAAAATCTATTCGGCATATCGTAGGGGTCGACTCGCAAGCCCACACAGGCGAATATTTTATGCAGCTTAATGTAACAAGTGTACATAATCTATACCTATATACATTGGCAAAAAGATACAAACAACAACTTCGTAACAGCCAGCAAGAATTAAAATATATGGCACAGTTAACTCGAACAACACATGTACGTGATACACGCTTTTCAGAACCTTGGAAAGTGCCTTATTCCCGGACAAATTTTGGGCAAGAAATGCTACGTCATTCATTACCAACACTTTTAAACAATCTTGAACATAACGGAATTGACATTAACCACATTAGTATTTCAAAAATTAGGTCTTTCCTGTCGGAGCAAGCATCAGACAACCCATACTAAATAGTGCACCTGAAATAATAACATGCAATTCTGTTGCAAAACCGTTTGCCTTTATGAATATGTACCTATGCACTTTCCATTCTGTTTGTAAATTACTACAGTTTATTTTGTTTTGTCTTCGTACTTGCTGTACATATAAAAAATTGTTTAAGTTCCACAAGAGAGCTTTGCAAAACCACTCTATATTGTTTAACCTTGTACGTTTTGCTTGCTTTGTTTCATATTTCCATATTCCACGCGTATGTTTTATATAATGTCCACCTGTGTGTCGTCACTGCATGCCATGTAAAAGGGGGCTTGAGCGCAATCAAGTGAACATGTTTCACTTTTTGCTCGAGCCTCCTCCGTTGATTTCTTTCTGACGGAAAATAAACTGCATTTGATTTGATTTGATTTGATTTGAAAAGACACAGGACATGCTTGAAGAGCTGTGTGCTCGTCGTCCATCTTCAAGCTTGTCCTGTGTCATTCATTGCACTGAGAGATGCAAAACAGGATATGCGCCCACCTCACCTTTTTCATCTCCATCGATTACAATCCACAGCAACGCCACAGCGGCGTAAGTTGGCGTTTATACGAATGCTACAACTGAAAACCACTGCTATGTGGCTACGTACACCATACTCCAAGAGCGAAAGTTCTACATCAGCATATACACTTCTTTTTGCTTGATTTCCTTTTACTACTGATCCGGCATTTGCTCTGTTGTTTTATTCCCGACAGGAGCAGCGGCTCTTCATTATCATGTTTCGGGTGCGTTGTTACTTCTGCCCAGCTCTTTGTGGAGGCTCGGCCAAGAGCTCTTGCTCGTGCTTTTCCATCGTACGCGCTCGAGTCTATCAGCGTCTTTCCTATGTTTGCGTGCTTATAATTCTGTCTATCTGAGCGCTTTGCGACTTTTCGCTTCATTTTCAACAGTGGCTCTATTCGGAGCAGCAGCAGGAGCAGCGTGCCGTCGGCACGTGAAAAATGTGTTCTCCGACGACGTTATTGAAGGCCGGTGACGACGCTGCTCTCGCTCGCTCCCCGAGCGCACGCGACGCAGTGAGAGTTGTCTCTTTTTCATTGTTATTTTTTTTGCGCTAGCAGATTTTCTTCTTCGCCACGCGAAGGTAGGGCGGTGAGGCCCGATAGCAACGCACGCGCGCACTAACAATGCGGACCCCGCCACAGCGCCATTGAAGAGCACGGAGCAATTGAGGTGTTCGACTGCAGCTTGTTTGCCGGCAGGGTTCGCATTTTGCTACGTCAGAGTTATCAGTCCACTGCATGCAAGAGTATTCGATGCAGGAAAAGCAGACGACAAAAGAAAGCTGCCATGTTCGGGCGCTGATTCTTGAAGTGGCGACAAAAACGTTCTCCCTCTCTGGCTTTTCTTATTTTATTCTTTCTTCCGTTATCTTTTCGCGCGTTCTCAATTCGCGTAAACAAGTTGCGCAGCTCCTCTGCTGACGCTGTGATAAGCAAAAGAACGAAGGTATGTAGACGTCACCAGTTCTGACAGTGTGCTCCTGCTTTTGGAATTTGAGTTCGAGCGACGCGTAGAGGTGAACACGAGTTCCTTTGCTAGAGAATGCATGTGCATGAACATTTAGCGCACTCGGTTGTACTGATTGAGAAATCAAATGTACTGACGAAGGTCGCGACAGCCTGGAAAAAATTTAAGGTAATTGTATGTGACCGACGCAGCGCGAAACACGCGGACATGACGAGCAGACGGAGAAGCGCTGTGTCCGTGTTGTCCGCGTGTTTCGCGCTGCGTTGATAATGTCCAACAAACTTGCCCAAGCTTCCACTTCGTTTAATTGTAGGTCGTTTCGCAATGGCTACTGCATTATGTACGATGTACCGTGTATAGCGTACTGTGCAGCCTGGAGCTATTTTTCTCCGTCTTATAGGTTCAGAATAACTGCTTATAAACGGTGTCGTTCCTTTTGCTCTGTTGGTATACTTAATCATGTGACGAAAGCTTCAGCTTTGAAATTGTGTTTATCCATAGACTGCTTTATGGAAGTGTTGACAAAAGGACAGGGTTAATTGGAGAGACATGGGAGAGGCCTTTGCCCTGTAGTAGGCATAGTCAGGCTGATGATGATGATGATGACAAAAGGCATATATGATCCTGATGCTTACAGAGTTCAATTTGTTGCTTTAGTTATCCTTGTGAAATAATGTGTGAAGGCTTGAATGATTTCTGAAAATTGGGTTATGGAATGTTTGAGTCGGTTTCATAGGTTTAACGTCCCAAAGCGACTCTGGCTACATGGGAAGACGTAGTGAAGGGCTCTGGAAATTTCGACCACCTGGGATTTTTTAATGTCCGCTGAACTCGCACAGTACACACTCTTATAAATCTTCTGCTCCATTGAATTCAGTAAGACTCGTGTTCGATACGGGCCGCGGCGGTTGCAATTCGATGGAGGCGAAATGCTAGAGGCGCGTGTACTGTGCGATGTGATTGCGGATGAGAGAAGCCCAGTTGATCGAAATTATCCATTAAGGTGTCTCGCATAGCCTGAGTCACTTCAAGACGTTAAACCTACAAAACCGAACCACGTTTCATAATCCTATTTCCTGAACCCACCTAAAGCAATACAAATTTTTCAGTAGGGTATCGATAACGTGTTACGTCTGCGATAAGAAAGAGTAACGCCTGGTACTGGAGAAAACAAACCTGGAAAAAGTCTCCATTTATTTCTCAAATTCTCCCCCGTCTTCAGTTGATGCTTTATAATTCGAAGCAATGCTTTCTTTATGGAATGCCTGACCAGTGGGACGACATTTTGCACAAGGTGATACCTTCCCGCTGTCATTCTGCGCCAGATCTTCGCTTCGAACCGCGGCGAGATGTCTCGAATAGACACCGGCTACTTCTAACTCCAGACGTCACGAAATGCTCACCCAACATGCATGGAAGAACTTCTCAAGCTACTTACTAACTGCTAAACACGAAACATTTCGTCAAGAAATCAGATATAAATGTAGAAAGGCTAAACTATTAACGCCAACTGAATACCTCTCTCTATTAGGTTACATAGAGTAGTGGTCGGGTCTAACTCGAAGAACCACGGTCATTCCCTCGCAAAGCCCGATGAAGCTCGAGGCTTGCTCTCTTCACCTCTGAAAAATGGCGACTCGTTATGATCCGCAAGCGTTATCGCTCGCAGTCGTAGCCAGGCTCGCCTCTTTCAGAGAGTGTCGTTTTGGCGCGCCATGAGTATCGAAGTGCGGCGTTCACAGGGGAATGAAGGAAATCCGCGCTGAGAGAGGAATCAGAGAAGTGTATAGCCGCATTTATAGCAGTACGCATCCCGGACGCCCATGATGTGGGCGTGTGTGCGTGTACGAATGCGCGCAGGGGGTGGCACTGTTCATACCTTCAATGACGTTCATTCGAGGGAAGGTTCCAAACGCATCCCTCCGTGCTGCATTCCCCGAATGTGAGCGCGATGGTGGCTGGCAGGCTGGGGACATTAATTGAATCGCTGCCGCCGCCGCCGCCACCGACGACGACGCTACCACCACGCGCACGTGCAATCCAAAGTTGGCGCGCGCGCGCTGCTGTACTCGGGGCGCGAACGTTGGGAAAAGCGCGCGCTTTCGGTGTAGATTTGCGCGGGAAGTGCGCGCAGGCGTTCGCCGGCCAAATGACCGCGCGAAACTGCCACTGCAGTGTTTAGCAAGGGCGACGGCCTCCCGCGTTGGCAGCCTTCTTTGCCATTTCTCCGCCGCCTGCACGCGGGTGCTTTCTTGAGCCCCGCGCACTATCGCCGCTGCGAGGCGATTTCCGTTGCCCCTGTGTGTAGCTGCCTCGCGCTAACGCGGAAATGGCGAACGTTTTGTTCAGTATTTCTTTCTTCTGGCGTCGAGGCGTTTGTTCGCGCAGTTTTTTTTCTTCCCGGAGTGCTCGGCAGATGAGTGCTTGTGAAAATTATCTCAGACAGTGCGCTGCTAATAAGGACATTCAAGTAAATGGGAAAACTTGTGTGCGCTTGATGTCAAGCCGCCAAACAGAGGTTTAGAAGCGCATGCTTAGAAGTTAGATGGGATGCCAGACGCACTGGAGTGGCACTGAAAATTCTATTCCTGCAGTCCTGTTAAAGCCAGCAGGTTGACCAAGCTGTAGATAACTGAAATGTAACGCCCTACGTTATCAAAAGAGGTTATATTGAGAACAAATACAGCCAACATTATTTAAACCACAACATTTCATTTGTGTACTGTTTTATTAGTGCCCTCATTTTCATTGATGCACTCAGTGTTGTGCGATCTCGACTGAAAGCTTCAATTATTTGCATGCTGAGAGTACCTCGGTGAAGAAGCTGTCGTCCTGATATTTTATGGACGCAAAACAACTCCTTCTCGTGTATGAGGAAAGGGCTGTGGGAAACCGGGTAGGCCTACACACCTATATCTTAGGACAGTCCCTTATCTCCACAAGGCATACTTAATCACGAAAATAACTTAATGTTCGAAATACAAGCTGCTTGCTGAAAAAGCGAGGATTAATTTGAATCACATGATGGGGGGACAGTTTAAGGCGCACGTAGTAGTCGCGTGCTGCTTGTGTTCTCTTTCTGTTTCCTTCGGGGCGTATTGGTTTGAGCATCCTCCTCGTATGCGGGAAGTTTGGTGTTTTATCGTCACTGCCGCCGAGTATCCGCCAGTTTGGGTACAAACTTTCTCTCGGACTGACGCTCGGCTCCTCAGGGGAGAAATACTTGGAAAACGGGTCCTTGACCCCACCTTGTGTAGAAAAATCACCTTGTGACATGGCGCCCTCTGGCCAAAGTTGCCCTTGGTCCATTAAAATTTGTTATCACCATCATTGGGTGCTCACTTTTTCGGATCATGTGATCGGTTTGTGACATGAGCTTAAGCTTTAACTGTAAGAAAGAGAGTTGGGGTTTGCTGCCTCAGCGGCTAGCGCTGCCGAAGGAGAGGAAGAAGACAGAAGACGAAGCTGACGAAGCTCGGGTGCGCGCTTGCGAACGCCGGCCTGCTGAGCAGCACTGCTGGGAGAAGGACTGTGGTCGTCCACATTAACTGTGCGAGTTTCCACCGACACCTCGCTCCAACCTGCCCAGCCTGTCATCTGTTCCGGTGCCGTCCGTCGTGGTAGAACCTGGTAGCCTGGGCATCGTGGCGTAGGTTCACGGGGAGAACAAGCAGCACCTCCACCAAGTGTAATGTGGAAACTCGCACAGTTAGTGTGGACGGCCACAGTCCTTGTCCCAGCGGTTCTGCTTAGCAGGCCGGCGTTCGCAAGCGCGCACCCGAGCTTCGTCAGCTTCGTCTTCTGTCTTCTTCCTCTCTTTCGGCAGCGCTAGCCGCTGAGGCAGCAAACCCCAACTCTCTTTCTTACATAACTAATAAATTTTAATGTGAGGCAGAATTGTTCGCGTGTTTTGTATTTTTTATGTACTGCACGAGGCCAGCGCATGTTTGAGAACCATAAGGTTATATGCGGCTTTGGGACGTTAAGCCCCACATGCCGAACCAAGTCATTCTTGTTTTGGCCTTTGATTTCGCTAAGTCGAAGCTTTGTACTTCTTTCAACTGTACCTAAAATCGCAGCCTTGTTGAAGAAAAACGAAATTTGCGCGGAGACACTTGACAGGTCTTGAACTCTAAGATTAATGTGTTACGGTTATTGTGAGCTTTTGCCTCTGCATGATAGTTTTCAATTTAACAATCTTTTCAGCTTTGCCTATGATACCTGTAATAACAAAGTTACCTGGCGTAATATTGCATCGCGGTTGCGGCGTATGCGGCTTTAGTGTTGTGCTGCGCTGCTTGCACCGAGGATGTCAAGAAAACATTACGTATAGTAAGTTTAAACGCGTTTAGCGTATTAATGGGTATCGCTCAAAGATTGCATCATCAGGTCGACTAGAAAATAAAATGGTACGGTTCATACATTTAGTTGTTAAAAGCCCCGCCGCGGTGGCACAGTGGTTACGGCACTCGGCTGCTGGCCCGAAAGACGCGGGTTCGATCCCGGCTGCGGCGGCTGAATTTCGATGGAGGCGAAATTCTAGAGGCCCGTGTACTCTGCGATGTCAGTGCACGTTAAAGAACCCCAGGTGGTCGAAATTTCCGGAGCCCTTCACTACGGCGTCCCTCATAGCCTCAGTCGCTTTGGGACGTTAAACCCCAATAAACCAAACCAAACCATTTAGTTGTTAAAGACTTTGTGCACCTACCTACAAGCGCCAGGAGAACATATATAATAAAACATAAATATAATTCTCTTTTAAGTTTGTGGAAGTTGTATTCGAAGAAAAGGAAGGCATGATAATACGCTCCAGCAATACTTTGATTTGAGCTAGTTGGTTGTAGCATGACATGTTTACGCAAAAGGCGTACTGGCGCTAAAAAACGGAAACACACACAACAGGACAGGACTGGCGCCAACTTCCAACTGAGTTTATTTGCAGAAAAACCACTTAAAAACCACACGGCATGCAAAAAGATAGACAAACCAGATACAAGGGGTGATTTAACAAAGATGCACGTGCCAAACGGACCAAAGCAATGATTATAACGCTGACAAAGACCCACTAAGAAACCTAATCTCTTCATCTGACAATGACACAGATGGCTTGCTTATGCAGATATCGCACCTCTGCTTGATGTAATAGGCTTCTATTATTTCATGCTCTAATCTGTCTTTTGACCTTGCAATGAATTTGGTGTTCTCAAAACCGGGTCCTGTCCTGTTGTGTCTGTTGTCTCCGTTTTTTAGTGCCAGTACGCCTTTTGCGTAAACATGGCATGATAATAACTTTTTTTTTTTTTTTGCTGATTGTCCACCTACGGGGAGCTTAATATCATTTCAGTGCCAGCTTCAACCAACGTTATCCATTACAAGAGTACCAACAAGGCAGATACTTTTCGGAAGGAATTCGTAGCTTCCATACGAACAGCGCTCATTTGTGTAGGTAGGCCGCGTTTATTTCTTTTTTCCATGTCCGTGCTGTGGTCACAGACTTCGCGGTTGATGCACCGTGGTGGCTGCCACGAGCCTGACAGAACGCAGTGCTTAGGCGAGAGCTCGCGGGTCGCGTAGTGCTGAGCCCAGGGCGGGCGCAATGGCCCGGAGATCGGCGACCCTTGAACCCGAAATTCCGATGGGCACTCAGTCGTTCCCAGGACGAACGGTGGCCGCGCAGGGAAAAACCGTTATGGCTGTTGCCTTCCGGAGTCCGTTGCCCGGGGCAACGTCGCCGGACTCGGGGCATTTCAGCGGATGCCGCCGACCACGCTGCGGTTGGAGCCGGGGGAGTGCCGCTGTTTCGGCATCACTGACGGTGATGCGCTGAACCAGAAAGAACTAGGAAGGGGATTAACTCGCCAGCACTTCGACGAACTCTTCTAGGACTGGTTGTTTGATATGGAAAAGAAAAACAATGTAATAAAGAAACAGTGCCTTTATTTGTGTCCCAGAGAGATCCGACACGGTTGGCAGTCACAAGAGCCCCGTTCTGTACTGCTACTACTCCTCCTCCTCCTCCTCCTACTACTACTACTGCTACTACTACTACTAGTACTACTACTACTACTACTACTACTACTACTACTACTACTACTACTACTACTACTACTATTACTACTACTAGTACTATTACTACTACTACTACTACTACTACTACTACTGACACTATTAGTATAGTGACTGTCATGCTACTAGTTATCATGTGATACGGAGTCTATATGCACAGCAGAGATTTGAGTGCACAGAGTGTCATTGCATTGAGGCTACAACGTCTGCTGCACACTGAGCACGATAGCTTAATGGTGCGCATCCTCTTAAGAAGGTGTCGTTTCGCTATAGTCGCTATACACATGCACTTTTAAGGCAGGCTAAAGAGCAGCCATTTACGCAATAAACAGGAACAATTTCATCTTATATAAGGATGTGTATATGTGAATTGTAACGTGTCTCTTGGCTTTTTTTGCCTTTGCTGCCTTTGCTGCTCTTGGTCAGGCGCTCCTCGTTCACCGGTTGTCGGTGTAATTCACGGGCCCAACGACCGATGAAAGAAAATGTGTCTGGCTCCCTCGGTCTCATCTTTCTTCCCTTTGAGGAATGTTTCAAAAGTTAAGTGGAATAGGCGGCCGTTTATGGAACTGGCAAAAAGTAAAGCGGCTATTCCGCAATAAATCGGCGGGTTGCACTCGAACGAGGTGAAGAAAAAAACGCTGCGAAAGTTCGCGTTCGACATACTGCAAGCTTACTCATCTGGAAGCGACTCTCGTCTAAAAAAAGATAATAATAGAATAGAGAATAGAAATAGAATAGAATAAAAATAGAATAGAGATTTTTGCTGGAAATTATGTGTAACCAATCAGGGCTGCGTGGAATCGAGATTGAAAGAGTTCACCGTAAACGCTGGTTCTGAACGCTGTGCGATGGAGAGGCGCCTCTCTTTTTCGTTAAATGTGGTGCTTCTTCAAGATGTCCGGCGGTGATACAGAACCGGCTCTTTGGGAGAGTAAGCGACTGCCTCTTTGCGAAGTGAAAGAAGGAGCTGCCCTGGTTATGGAGGTGAAAAACATCCAGCGCCATAATTTTAGAGCGCATTTTTACACGCTCCTATGCGTTTCACATCGGCCCCACATGAAACTCGTGCGCGTACTCCTCCTTTGCGCGGTGTTGGTGTTTCAGTGGTCTGATACTCCTTCATCGCATCACAGTCATCATCCTTCATTAAAACGCGTATCGCATATGCACCGTGAGGCATTATAGCCAACGGCTGGTGCCCCAACATTTACAGAAACACAGCTGAGAACACTAGCCACCGTAGTTTTCACGGGAGAAGTAAAGTAGTAGCAAGAAAACGCAGAGTCGCCATGTGAAGGTCGTGAAGAACATGAGAGCTCAATATCTCTTCTTTTTTTTTTTGCAATGATACCTGCACTTAGAGCTTTCTTTGAGTTAAAGAATATCGCTTTCGAACGCAGTAACAGAAGGCAAACGTGTTGATCTTCTGGCCCATGAGCAATATTCGTGAGCTGGCTTTGTTGATCAGTGCCGTGCTGTCCCAAAGTGAGCGCTCTCGTAAATGTGGCGTCTGCGGTCATGTGATCTGAGTTGCGACTTGAAGCTCTCGGCCAGGGGAGAGGCTATGCAGCTATCACCGTCATTTTGTCCCAGCGAAGGAAGAAAAGTCTGGAAACAGTTCAGTCGTGCCATTGTTTAATCCGCCAAATTTCCTCTTCCTCCCCTGAACAAAACAACTATTGCTTCAGGTCGGCCCGCAGTTCTTATCGAAACCGGTGCGCCTTCCGGCTTATGTACTCGTAGTACCATAGTTGTTCAGAGCAGAAATTCGTGAAAGACCTGGGACGTGACATCGAGTTCATTTCCATGACTTGCAGTGCAGAATTGAAGGCCTCTTCGCCGCATGCATGTGACCTCTCAGCACTCTCTGCAGCTCGTCTCTTGCAAAGTCATCATTCCTCCTTGACGAGCTGTTGCCGAATAGGGTGGCATACCCTACCCCATTCGGGCGCAGCGCAGCGCCCTGCAGACGACGACAAGTGCCGCTTGTCGGCAGCGATGTTCGCAAGGGTAAAGCGCGTGTGTGTGTGCTTGAAGGCGGGGGAGGGGGGCGGAGAGACTTCCCGGTCCAAAAAAGACGAACAAAACTGCCGCGGCAGACTATTTCCAGCCGCCGTGCGTGGAGATGCAGCATCTCGACATCTCTCTCCGCATCGCCGCGAGATAGGGGGCGCCCGCCCGGACTCCCGCCTTTCGGCGAGAACGTGGCTGTTCCCGCTTGCCTCGCTTGTCTATATCTCCTTCTGTCTCGTACCCGCGCCGACGCCGCTCGTACCTACGCAGTCGGGTGTCGCCTTACGTTTGATCTTGCCGAGCTCGGAGGCAGCAGCGGATGGGACGGCTTGGAGCCTCCGGAGCAGAAGCGCCGTCGTACACGGTGTGGTTGCAGTCAAAATATCGAAGACTACTCGTGCGATGCGAGCTCGACGTAAGTGTGCGGTTATGAGGTCTTTTGCGTCTAGCTATCTCTGACAGCGCGGGCTAAAAATGACCTCAGGGTTCGGCTATGCAACTAGAAGAGAGCGGAGTCGAGTTACTGCGAGGGCATTAGTGGCCTTTGAGGTTGACTCTGATCCTGCTACTGTTACTACTATTACTAATACTGCTACCGTCAAACGAAATGGTTTATACTAAAACGAAACGAAATGGTTTATACTGAAATATTGAGTATAACGAAGGAATGATCAGTCCTCCATCACGGGATATAACGAAGCGGTGGCTATAACGTAGTAATCGCCGGGCGCCTTCAACTTCATTACAGTGAGGTTCAACTGCACAACTGCTGCTACTACTACTACTACTACTACTACTACTACTACTACTACCACTAACTACCGCTACTACTACTGCTGCTGCTGCTGCTGCTGCCACTACTGCTATCAGTACCACTACTACTAGTTGTACAACTACTGCAGCTTGCACTGCTGTTGCTGAAATTGCTGCTTCTACTAGTAGCAGCATACTACCTCCATCACTATTAGCAGCACTACTACTACTACTACTACTACTACTACTACTACTACTACTACTACTACTACTACTACTACAGCTACTACTACTACTACTACTACAGCTACTACTGGTACTCTTCGTAGAGCAACTATGATGCTACTAGTGATCATGATACTGAGTCTACATGCACAGAAGAGTTTTGAGTGGACAGAGCGTCACTGCATTGAGGTTGCGACGTCTGCTGCACACTCAGCACGATCTACATTTTAATGGCACGCGAATCGTCTTCAGAAGGTATCTTTTCGCTATAGTCACTACAGACATGCACTTGGAGATTGAGGTATCTTTTCGCTATAGTCACTACAGACATGCACTTGGAGATTGTTTTTTTTTCGTAAATTACAGACTTGAGAAGGTCATTATTACCACTGCATTAGGGCCGCGTTATATTACCCATTTTGATTCGTGCCACTATTACTGCCTTGCCAGAAGACACCCGGTTTTCTCTTTCTTTCTTCTTTATTTCCTTGCACGCTTACTTTTTTAGCACCATTTCCTTGCCTCACAGGGTTTTTTTTACCAAGTCGGTCCTCGGCTCGCATTCGTGAGACCAGGCCGACGCCCCCGCAATCTAAGCTCGCGCTACTTTCCTGCACGGAGTGCGGCCGCAGCAGCACACGACAAGCGCGGGAGTGTGACGATAACATCACGACAGTGTCGTCGTCGTGAGTCGTGACACGACGCCGCTGCATCCTCCTCCGCCGCTGCGCAACCAGCGGCGCTCCGGCGCCCAACCGGCCGAGGCACGCCAAGGGCCGCCGCCGGAGAAAAATATGCCGGCTCCGGGAATGTGGTGCGTGTGCAACCGCCACCGAGCGAGATCCCTCTCGCCACAGAGAAGGCGCGTGGCGGTGAAGGCGAACAGTCTTCTTGTTTTCAGCGGTTGCGGCTGCTGGCTGGCTTCGAGGTAGAAATGCCGCGCGAGTCTTCTTATGCGGACACGGCCAAGGAGAGCGTTGCCCTCCCCACACGCCTCCCCCCTACTGCGCAAGGAGCTAGAGATGGCGGACGGAGATGAGTCCGCGTCGAAGTAGCTTTTTCTAGCCGCGCGTTGGCATTCGTCAAGAGGCCGGGCGAGCGCCGCTGCTCGCGGAGGATCGTTATGCGAGGGTAAAGAGTTGCGATAATGATCTTGAGGCCGCGGGATTATTTCGTGCCCGCTACTGCAGCGTCGCGACATTCCCGCTGTGGAGCTAAACGGATCGCCCTTTGAAGCAATGCTGTCTACCTCGCATTGAAGATGGAGTTCCCTACCGGAATATCTCTCAGATTCCGTAGCAGTTTTAGGCACGTGGGTGGTTGTGGATATTGGTTTTGTGCCAGAAGCGGAGGAGAGGAAGGGGGGGGGGGGGGGGGGGGGCTTCAGAGTGAGGTCGTGCTTGAACCTTGAGGAAGTTATAAGGTACGCAGGTATGGAATCTCCCAGGATGAATTTTATTATGCCCCCCCTCTTCCTGTAGAAATTTAGGAAAGAGACAGGACTGACTTGACGTGACAGAGGTTAGAGCAAGAAAAAGATGTCTATTTCGATACATTTTAAGTGTATGGGATCCCTGAAGATTTTGAGGGCCGACTATTGATATACAGCCAGTTTAGACTTTTCTGTTGGACAAGTGGCGACGTCCGAAACAGGCAAAACATCACACCACGACGCAATTCTCGCTGTCAAATTTGACAGATTTGATAGAGCACAGGAATATCAATTAAGATGAATCTTTATTTCAGTGGCTACGGGTTTGAAGAGTACTGCACCCAGCTGACGACACACAAAAAGCGCGTGAGGTTAAGGAGGTTAAGGGGATTGCACCTTCCAACTTCTAGTTCCAAGCGCTGTGTTGACAACAGTGAAGAAGCCGTCTGGGTGTCTGAAGGTAACTCCCAGGGACCCGCGACTCCATTCTGAGCGAATTGTTCTGAAGTACTACCTGAGGTTTCGGGCAAGATGTCATCGCCATGGTCTTCCAAAGAGACTATGCATGGTCGTTCTTTTTCGCTTATTCCTGCAAGCAAACGCTATAACAGCGACCTCATTGGGCCTTATGCTTCTAAAAAAAATAAAGAATTAAAAAAATTGTTGGTCTGTGTTGGTAGAAGAAGCGGTCGCCTTCAACATAGCCTCTTGGCTGTAGTGCGCATGTTTAAACCATGCTGTCGACACCTTTTTCAATTTTAACTACTTTCCATTGAGAAATACGGCGCCATGCCATAACAACATTCAATAAAAAAAACGTCTATGACCGTATGCTTATTATCATCAATGCGCTAACAATCGACTTGGGAATTAGGCCAGCGAAAGCAAATAGCGACTCTTTAATAAAATGAAAAAAAAAAGAGTCTGAATAGACGTCGCCGAAATAGAAAGCTCTAAATGTGGGTTCTTCAGCTGATTTCGCTACGTCTAGCTGCGACAAAACAGCGATGCCAAACATGAATCCAATGTGCCGCCGAAAAGTGTCTTTTCAGGTCGGAGGAAAGGAGCTGCGACTTCCCATGCAACGAAATTTTATTGTAGAGGCGCGTTTAATTACGAAGCAAACAAATTAGCGTTCAGGTTTGGCTATATTTCGTTTATTTCAAAAATGGCGTATGCTTTAAAATGTTTGATTCTTAAGGGACTGTTACCGGGCTTTTAACCTTTACATCATTTTCATTAAGCGACTATGCACTAGATTCCTATGTTGAAGATCCATTGCACCAGAAGAAGAGAATTTTCCCCCCTCCGGACAAAAGCCTGACTAAAGAACAAGAGGTTACGTGGTGTCGTCTGCAGACGAGATCGATACGCACCCCATCACTCCTCGCGTACATTTTTCCAGACCTTTACAACCCAACGAGCCACCTACGATCACATCCTGTGGGACTGCAAAATAGAGCCACCTCCGGGTGATCTAGTTACCGCTCCTTCTCTCGAGCGGTGGGAGACCGTGCTGGCTAGCTCTAACCCCAGAACGCAAGTTTGGCGGTGGAGTGGGCTGACAAAGTCGTCGAGGGCTGCGTACTCTCGACCACTTAACGCGACCTCTTACCAAGCTCTTTCCGGCGAATAAAATGTTTTACAATCAATCAATGCAGACAAGCGAATACTAAATTATTAAATAACCGAAGTATAGGACAGGTGAGAACATTGTCGACCTTTCTAAAGCTTTCGACACCGTTCTCCACATCAAACTTCTTTGTAAACATAATGCAATACTCAAAAACCCGTCACTGGTAGACTGGATATCAAGCTTTCTTTCTAATCGTACACAGTATGTTTCTTTCAACTGCTGTTCATCTGAAACTGTTAATGTATCATCCGGTGTACCACATGGATCCGTGCTCGGGCCACTGTTGTTCTTATTATACATTAATGATTTGCCAGAAAATATTTCTAAAATTCGGTTGTATGCAGACGATTGTGTGATATACAGTTCAATTAACACCCCTCAGGATCACGCGCAACTAAATCAGTCATTTTTTCAAGAAATGCTTCGGCGCGGCAGACAAGGACAAAACGTAGAATAACACCACAGAGCGCCACAACACTCGCAGCCAGTCCTCAAAGAGTCTCGCCTGCCTCCAGCATTCCGCCTTCAAAATCTTGCAAATTCTTCTGCAGTGACCAAGGGATGGCTTAGCACGCCAAACAGGGAAGAAATGTTGGGCGGGCAGACGTTGACTCGCAGGCAGCAGGCATAGGCGCGGGCACTGCACGTTGAAGAAGCGATGATGGCGGAACACAAAGCACATTGCCTGTCTAACGGGAGAGAACACATAAAAGAGCCTACAGTAGAAGAAATATAGCTGAGAAGGGTTGTTTTGTAGGCCAGTTGGTCATACATATTTCAAGAAATGCTTCGGCGCGGCAGACAAGGACAAAACGTAGAATAACACCACAGAGCGCCATGTGGTGTTATTCTATTCGCCGAAGCATTTCTTGAAATATGTATGACCAACTGGCCTACAAAACAACCCTTCTCAACTAAATCAGTCATTCGTGTCATTCTGCTCATGGTGTGAAACATAGCAAATGCAAATAAACTTTCGTAAATCTGTATACATGTCGTTCTGTAATCGCACAATACCATCTTCTTACACCTACTCATTCAAAGATAACTCTCTCAATCAAGTGTCCGAGTACAAATATTTAGGTCTTCTTTTTTCTTCTAACTTGTCCTGGTCCAATCATATTAACACAATATCCAATAATGCAATGCGGAGGCTCGGTTATCTAAAACGTGCACTTAGTGTTGCCCCACAAGACACTAAACTGGTAACATACAAAGCTTTAATTCGTCCACTTTTGGAGTATGGGTCAATAATCTGGAATCCTCATAAACAGTCCGATATCAGTAAGCTGGAATCCGTCCAAAGGAAAGCAGTACGGTTTATTCGCCGACGGTATGACAGAAATTTTTCACCTTCATCCACTCTTCCTGCCATAGGCCTTTCCCTCCTTTGTACCCGCCGCGACAATGAGTGTTTAAAATATTATCATGGTATTGTTAATTCATCCCGCTTTGCTTCACTGTCAGAGTATTTGCGTTTTTCAGCATCTTCCTCTACAAGGAGCTACCACCCATTGAATGTAACACCCATTCACGTGCGCACTGATATGTTCAAATTTAGTTTTTTTCCTCGTGTTATCGAACGATGGAATTCTTTACCCGGTTATATACGCTCCCTGGAACCAAACCTATTTTTCAATGTTGTTGCAAATCTGTGATTAGTCTGTTGCATTTCTGTTCTGTATTTTAATGGTGTTCACTTCTGAATATGTTGTCCCTCTCTGCCTTTTTTTTTCTTCCTCCCACTCCTGCAATAGCCCCATCGGGGCTGCAGTATATGTAAATAAATAAATAAATAAATAAATAAATAAATAAATAAATAAATAAATAAATAAATAAATAAATAAATAAATAAATAAATAAATAAATAAATAAATAAATAAATAAATAAATAAATAAATAAATAAATAAATTGTTTTCGGCCTTCCTCTCCAGAAAAAAAATGTATTAATTCATTCAATGGCTGAAATCCTATCTTTTCTAGAATCCAAGTATTCATAGTAAATACACACAAAAAAAGAGTGAAATAATGGAGCGCAGCCTAAACGGCACTCTTGCTTCAAATGGGGTCAACGATGAATAGCGGCACTCACATAGCACAATACTTTTTGTTTTAGTTCTCGATTTTGCTGTAACACTCAAACTTTTTCAGAGGGTAGTAGACGGCGCAAGAGATAACTGCTGCTAACGACTGCAGCACATTTCATTAGGCCCGCCGGCCTAATCCGACTACCTGCTCGTCGTCTAATACGTAAAACAGACCAATTCATGAAGTCGTCGGGCGACCACTCCTCAAAATAGAAATCAGCGCTAGAAAAAAAGAAAAACAAACGGACAAGCATTGTTCTTGCCTTGTTTTAGTTCGCCGCGAACACGCTGCAAAATTAGGGGCAATCAGCGCAGCGTCCGAGCTGCTTTTGGGTAAGAAGAAGAAAGAGATACATTCAATTAGCCGAACGATGTTACACGGTTCCTGACTCTTTGAGCACTCCCGTGCGCTGGATAATAAAGCTCGCCCTCCCACCTGCGGCCTAAGGCGAGCGCCCGCGGCAGCAGCTAGGAGTTCGAGCTTGAGCAACTTTTACGCAATTACGCAAGCACGTTAGCGCGAACGCGTGGAAAGGGGATACAGGTCCACGCCGAAAACTTGGGAAGTTCGCTACTCACGACCAGCCCCTTCAAAGCCTGGATTCTGGCACACGACGCAATGCTCCGTTTTCTCTTTCGCTTGTCGCTAACGACCTTTAACGAGCTACCCGAGCCGTTCTTTTTTATTTATTTTTTAACTATTGCTCCGTACCGCGCCGGCCATCAGAGTGGAAACAAGAAGCAGGCAGCGTGGAGGTATGATTCAGCATCTTCGATTTGTCCCCCGTGTCCTGTTTCATTCGAGGAGCTTCGCCGCCACTCGACGGGAACGGTGCAGAGAAAGACAAAGTAATAAAGAAAAAAAATGACAGACTGCTCCGCGCTCTCTCATTAGCAGCGCTCTAATTTAAGACTATATTTTCGGAATTGGCGGATTGCAGTGATTAGTTTCTGCTTGGGTGCGACAAGACGGACGAAGTTAGAACACGTTTTGCTTTATGAAAATGTGCCTAATTATCTTTGGTTGGTGCGCAGCGCTCAAAGGCCTACGCGAGAAGTCGGAACGATGACATTGGCTCGAAGCATGAGGGCTTTCCTGTCTAAAGACAGCTAATTTGCATTAGGGAGACTTTCAGCGACGCGGTGTGCGCTGGAGCAAAGTCTTTCGGCTCAATCGAAACGGAAGATCACAGTAATGCCTGAATACAGATTTTTGAGAGACTTCAGAGCTCGGAATAGATGCACGCATGGATTGTAACACGGTGTTTTTAGGAGGTGGGCTTCCGTGGGTTGATTCCTCTGGTTATGAAGAATTTGTGTGCGCATGGGTGCACTTGAGAGAACGCCGCAGGTGCTCAGTGAAGTCTTAAGCATCTCAACGCTTTCAGAAATTATATTCTTTGCTGTGATCGTTTGCACAGCGTATTTGTGCTGTTTTAGTCAATAGTGCAAGTAATGCACAAGAAAGATGGTTTCTAAAGAAAGACTGACATTATCTTTACACCTCCAGCCTTACAGAAAGGGGCTTCATTAGATACTGGGGCCAGACACGCATAATTATCGCCAGTAATTGAACTACGAAGCTCATCTTATGCCATAAATTTAACTTTCAAACATATTTCTCGGCCCGGTAACCTATGTTGCGTTGCGATCTTTTCCCTTAGATTTTTTTTTCAACGTTACACGCGTGAGAGGTGATAGCTTGAAAGCCTTCTTCGCCGCATCCACGACACATTGAGAGACACTAACAAACAGTCGCGGATTCGGAAACAAGCATTTTTGAAAAGTGCACTGTATGCATGCTCGCTCGTTATCTATCCGGCGAAAGCTAGCCTCATTTGGGGAAATCAAAAGGCACCCGCTATTCGTCGTTGTTGATGCGGGCGGCACCATCAATACCCAGACACACTGCCTCAAGAGTTTCAGATTCGCCATTGAAAGTGATGCAAGCAGCGCTGCTTTGTTCTTTAACTTTCTTTGCAGTCCGCCTTACTCTCTGATTGATTAATGCTTCATATTGGTAGAAAGAGGCGTTTTCTCATGCTATGGGAAAAAACCAGCTATGAGAACGTCGCCTCCCATTCCAACCAGTCGATCATTCGGTCGGTCGGTCGGTCGGTCGGTCGGTAGGTCGGTCGGTCGGTCGGTCGGTCGGTCGGTCGGTCGGTCGGTCGGTCGGTCGGTCGGTCGGTCGGTCGGTCGGTCGGTCGGTCTACCATATTGTCACGTTGTAGAGACGGCAGTCCAGCGGTCAGGAAGACACTAGAAAGACTTGCAAACGAAGCTCTTTATTTGGGCTGACTTGCGCCCGTAAAAGAACTGAATCACTCGGTGGCGGCGTAAGCAACAAGCGTGCTCGTCAATCGTCGAACTACGAATGCCCGCTGCTCGCGGCATCGTTCATTTTAAAGCCGGCAAGGAAACTTCGAGATAACAAGTCGAGATCATCTAGAGTAATCTGGAAACACGTAGATGCAGCTCGGCATGGCTGTGATGAATCGAGATTAGTCCGGTCGCTTCTCGCGTCACGAACACAAATGATAACACCCCTTTCTCGCGGCCTTGCGCGAACGAACGGACACTACAATGATACATGGCAATACGTCATACTTTCAAGCAATACATGCAAAAATACCTCGACCAATACCGCAGCGGCCATTACCGGGCCTGTAGCCAGTTCACTTCCCTTGCAGGAAGCTCACGTTCCCGTATTAAGAAGCGACCACGATATCTGTACCGCAGTGTTAAGAGCGCTGCTCTCGCTCTAACCTACGACTATCCTCACACCAGCCCTCATCCAGAGCTTCTAGAACGGCCAAGTGGTTGGTTGAGGAGAATAGTCCTTCAAATTCTGGCGAAGTGTGGGCAATAGTATGTGAATATTCTGTATATTTTAGGCTCAGTACTCAGATTTGTAAAAGCAGACCCTTACGCAGTGCCTTCCGAAGTGAGGAGTTCAGAAAATAGATGAATAACATACACGAATCAGCTGCTGTCATTCACGGTTACTCGCTTTACAAAGGGGGGTCCGGTTAAAATAAACCCGCTGTCTAATGAAGTACCGTCCCAGTGCAACTTTTTTTCACAGCGCTCAATGCTGCCTGTGTGCCTTCGAGGGCCTTTTGTACTTTGGAAGATGCAGTAAGTTACCATTTTTGCGCCAGTATCACGTACGCGCTGAGGAAAACGTAAACTTCCACTGCAGTTGCCGTGGTTATGGCACCGGGCTGCTGACCTGGAAGTCGCGGTTTTGATCCCGGCCGCGGCGGTAGAATTTCGATGGAGGTGAATGGGCAGGCGACCATTCGATGCGCTGCGAGAAATGTGCGTTAGCACTACTGGTTTTACATTTCGCTTTTACATGTTTGCTTTTACAATGATCGCCTTTCCACTGCCCCGCTGATGCGGGGCTTCTGGTAGTTGGAGTGTGGGCTCTGGTAGTTGGGGGACGTTGAACAGGATTTTGTCCGATTGAGAGTTGTTATGCTAGAAGCCTACGGCGCCAGTAGCTCCTTCCCCCCTCCCCCCCTTTCGCCAGAAACTGCCGTGTCCGTTGGAAAGACTGGAGGGGTTAGGAATGATGACAGCGCGTCGCGCACTTCGGACGCTGTCCAAAGCCGCGGGGACTGGGCAGCAAGACCGCGAACAGCCTTGTCAGGGTCGCAAAGGGCCGACGACCGTTTTCCATTGAAAAGAGATGAGCTCTCAAGTAGGTGGGGTGGGGGGATATTGTTAATAAGGTGGGCGACTTCTGAAACCACCCGACTGTCGAGCTAAGCGGTGGAGTTCTGCTTTACTCGCGCCTCGATAGGTTGCATGTTCCAGTAAGTCAGCGGTCCACTGAGTCGGGCTCTGGCGAGCACTGTGCTCTGCCCACTTTTATGTACAGTGCCATTGCACCAGTATTGGCCGAAATTAGGCGAGAGCAGATTTACTAAAGCTCCACCCAATTATCGAACGGACCCGCAGCAAACAAAAAACGCAGAGAAGGAGCGCGCCGAGTCTCAGTCTTGGCCGCTTTTACACAGCCCTTCTTACAAACAGCTGTTTTCTCTTGTTGCTTTTATTTTGGCCTTCTCTTCAATAAATCGGCTTTTTCTGTCAAGAAATGGAGCTGCTGCCCCAACCGGCAACGTGTCGCCGGACGAGCGGACAAAGACGGGAAGTGGCCTTCGAACGGCTAACCGCATACAATCATCGACCAACGTGAAATCATTATTCGTAGCTCGCGACGAGCCTTTGAGCAGACCAACCGGCCATTCCGACGTTTTACGAGAAAAACTTACCTAGAGTGATACTGATAACGTAGTAAAAACGCCCGTGAACAAACACTAGCTTCTTCCGCTACCGCTGTTCCAACAAGCATAGTACACAAATTGACACCTAGATGGCAGTCTCGTCGCAATTCACGTTTGCTCCTCACTCCAGTCCTCGATAGCGTGCAACCACTACTCCCAAGACTGAAGGGCTCTCCCACCCGCCCCCTCCCTCTTCTTTTCCGAATAGAAACATTTCACAGGGGGAATGTGCAAAGCATTCTTCAAGAGGAATCATCCTCGGTACGGATTAATGTTTTGTGGTCAAACTACACTTGGTTTAAGCCAGGATACACTCAAGACTTAGAAGCGTTGCTTCTCTTTCGAGGAAATCGAACTGGTTTGAAATCGTGCTTTCAGACGAAGACGCGAAGCCCGTTGCCTAAATGATTTTCACTTGTTCAGTTTTATGGGCACATGACATGTTGCACAAAGGCGACCTTGGTACTCCGAAGTAACTGTGTGTTCTACTCGCTTTTTCCAAGTAGTAAATCATCCTGAAACACGAGGCAAAAAAATGGCTGCCTTGAGTAACGTAAAGTTTACATGTATTTGATCACGTTCTGCCTAGTTAATCCCGCGTTATCGCGAGTAAGTTTCCACACACCTGAACACGAGATAGCTACCGATGCCGCTTCCAGCAATGTGGCTACAGGGTTTTGCATAATCCCTGCAAACACGTTGCAGAAAGTGTCTCGTATGGAAGACTGGGTCATTTACTCTGAAATCTCCAACTGAGATCACTGTTTTGTGCTACGTCTTTCGTAATCCCACTGCCACCACGAAGCACCGCGACATAGTTCGCTCATCCCAAGTATAATAATAAAATACTAGCTCAATATCGACCGCAGGAAGACTTACTCTGACTTTGTGTGCACTCAATAACACGAAGCACCGCGACATAGTTCGCTCATCCCAAGTATAATAATAAAAATACTAGCTCAATATCGACTGCAGTAAGACTTGTTCTGACTTTGTGTGCACTCAATAAATACGACGTTGTACAGAGAGATACGTGTTGTCGCAGCGTGGGGCGTGATAGGCAGAACGCCACTTTTTTTATCCCCATGCAAAGCATGCAGGACAACTGACAAAGAGGCACTGCATATAGGCGTTATCACTGCTCGAAATCTGCTTGGTAAGAGGTCGTGCATGGATGCATGGATGGAAGATAGAAGAGTCGCCTTTGAAACGGGGTAGAGGCAGTTGCCAGCAAACTCGGCTCTTTTTCTCTGTATTTCTTTAAACGTGTTGAAAATTGGCCTATAAATTCAATTTCTTTAAATACATTTTTAACCCCAGACTCATGTACCTGAGGTATTTATTAATACCTCATGTAAAGTCTCACATCTGGACCTTTGAGGTATTAATAAGTAAATAAATAAGTAAATAAAAACAATAAATAAATTATCTCACCAAACTGCTTTTAAGCCACCAATATTGCCATCGCTTTTTGCTAACTTCCACCGCAGATTCATTCAGTGTTATATCTAAACCTAGAGGCTCAGGGACGGTGACTGTGCCTGCATCGACATACGGATGGATACCACCACATTCGAGAATAAGATCTTCGATTGGTTCTACAGATTTACCACACACCGCGCATGTTTCATCTTCTTGGTTAAATTTCTTTTTGTAGCTGCGCGTTGCGTTCTAAGATAGCCTGAACTAGCTTCAAAGGCTACTGCCTCTTGACCTATCATAGAACGATTCCTTCCTGATAAGTTTTTCGTGCAAGACGCCACCAATCTGAGTAACCTCCGCACATCAGAAACTGGAGC